>NW_013865852.1:0-325 GCF_000517525.1 Limulus polyphemus
AGAGTAAACGTTCCCACATTGTATTAACAAAATAGAGTAAACGTTCCCACATTGTTTTAACAAAATAGAGTAAACTTTTCCACATTGTTTTAACAAAATAAAGTAAACGTTCCCACATTGTATTAAAAAAATAGAGTAAACGTTCCCACATTGTATTAAAAAAATAGAGTAAACGCTCCCACATTGTATTAAAAAAATAGAGTAAACGTTCCCACATTGTATTAAAAAAATAGAGTAAACGCTCCCACATTGTATTAAAAAAATAGAGTAAACGTTCCCACATTGTATTAAAAAAATAGAGTAAACGTTCCCATATTGTTTTAAC
>NW_013865853.1:0-671 GCF_000517525.1 Limulus polyphemus
AATAATCCAATCAATCCAATCGTGGTAGGTGCTTAGGTTTAATAACCCAATCAATCCAATCGTGGTGGGTACTTAGGTTTAATAATCCAATCAATCCAATCGTGGTAGGTGCTTAGGTTTAATAATCCAATCAATCTAATCGTGGTGGGTACTTAGGTTTAATAATCCAAACAATCCAATCGTGGTGGGTACTTAGGTTTAATAATCCAATCAATCTAATCGTGGTGGGTACTTAGGTTTGATAATCCAATCAATCCAATCGTGGTGGGTACTTAGGTTTAATAATCTAATCAATCCAATCGTGGTAAGTACTTAGGTTTAATAATCTTTATTAAACCTAAGTACCCACCACGATTGGATTGATTGGATTATTAAACCTAAGTACCCACCACGATTGGATTGATTGGATTTATTAAACCTAAGTACCCACCACGATTGGATTGATTCCCCAGAGGTGGTCAGAAATTAAAGTTATTTCCCTTCGCCACTTTCTTGGCTTGTTGATAATTTTGGAGGTTAAAGTTCTGGGAATGAGCGATGACTTCCGTGGAATTTCGGTGACTTGCCGTGATCAAGCAAGAGGAGAAGAAGACAGGAAGTGTGTTTGCTTTCTTGTTGTTGGAGTGAGATGGGTGGGAAGCTTGGAGTCTGACGTACGAGATCAACGGGTC
>NW_013865854.1:0-541 GCF_000517525.1 Limulus polyphemus
CACCATGTTTAACTGATCATCTGTCAACTTAGTGTTTTGACACTGGTATATTTTTTTGAAGTACATTTATATTTTGATATTCATGTTGACATCATTTTTGACACTGTTCCTCGGGATATCTTCATTATTTTAGATATATGGTCACTTAGGATCTAGCCAGATGTTTGTCTAGTGACTAGGCCTCTTTGAAAATTTGACGTGTCTTTTTAGCTTGGTATTTTTAATACTTTTCTCAGAAAATACAATAATATACTCGTATCATACAAACAAATGTAATAGTACAGAAGAATGTAATGCATGGTCAAAATACCATATGGCTACACCACCACTAAAACCTTTCTATGTATTATGTTATATAATTTAAACTTTAATTAATTTTGGAATATATTTAGGAGAAACACCACCAAATAAAACCTTTCTATGTATTATGTTATATAATTTAAACTTTAATTAATTTTGGAATATATTTAGGAGAAACACCACCACTAAAACCTTTCTATGTATTATGTTGTTTAATTTACACTTTAATTAATTTTGGAAT
>NW_013865855.1:0-468 GCF_000517525.1 Limulus polyphemus
ATTACAACACGAAATAATACTGTGCATGCAGACAACTAATTTTAACTGGTCAACAACACAAATTACAACAAGAAATAATACTGTGCATGCAGAAAACTAATTTTAACTGGTCAACAACACAAATTACCACACAAAATAATACTGTGCATGCAGACAACTAATTTTAACTGGTCAACAACACAATAATATTGTTGCGTCAGCGAGTCACATGACTACAGTGACGCAACGTTTCTAGAACTATCATGTACTTTGGCGAATGCTCTAGTATTTTCTAGATAGGGTAGGCTGGTATATATAAGAGGGGAAAACGTGACGCGGGAGGGCAATGGTAATGTGTGTGTAGATAGTGAGTAATTGAACTGCAGTCACACGGTATTGTTGAAGTTAACGTTCGTTCGTTACAGTGTTGTTTTAGCGCGAGTATTGAGATTAAGTGTATTGCAGAGTTATATTCGGAAAGAATAAACC
>NW_013865856.1:0-327 GCF_000517525.1 Limulus polyphemus
AGTTTTGAGAACTCAATCTGTTATATGTCCAATAGTGCTGTGATTCTAAACTGCAAAATGCTAAACAGTGTTGTCATTCTAGTCAGTAATGTGCTCAATAGTGTCATGATCTTATCGTACTATATGGTCAACAGTGTTATGATGTTAACATACTACATGGCCAGCAGTATTGTGAACCTAACATACTACATGGCCAGCAGTGTCGTGAACCTAACATACTACATGGCCAGCAGTATTGTGAACCTAACATACTACATGGCCAGCAGTGTCGTGAACCTAACATACTACATGGCCAGCAGTATTGTGAACCTAACATACCACATGGTC
>NW_013865857.1:0-328 GCF_000517525.1 Limulus polyphemus
TAGGTGTTCAGAGAGTAATTGTTCCAAGTAAGGCTAAAGATGAGTATGGTGGTTATAAATTACGTAACTGTAGTCACACCTAGGTGTTTATGGAGTAGTTGTACCAAGTAAGGCTAATGATGAATATGGTGGTTATAAATTCGGTAACTAGAGTTACACCTAAGTGTTCATGGAGTAGTTGTACCAAGTAAGGCTAAAGATGAGTATGGTGGTTATAAATTCGAAAACTAGAGTTACACCTAGGTGTTAGTTGAGATGTTGTACCAAATAACGCTAAGGATGAGTATGGTGGTTATAAATTCTGTAACTAGAGTTACACCTAGGTGTT
>NW_013865858.1:0-326 GCF_000517525.1 Limulus polyphemus
ATATCTTCTGGTAAGATCCATAAGAGTCAGCTAATTCTGATCAAAATAAAATATCAAAGAGTGGCATAACTCATATCTTCTGGTAAGATCCATAAGAGTCAGCTAATTCTGATCAAAATAAAATATCAAAGAGTGGCATAACTCATATCTTCTGTTAAGATCCATAAGAGTCAGCTAATTCTGATCAAAATAAAATATCAAAGAGTGGCATAACTCGTATCTTCTGGTAAGATCCATAAGTGTCAGCTAATTCTGATCAAAATAAAATATCAAAGAGTGGCATAACTCGTATCTTCTGGTAAGATCCATAAGTGTCAGCTAATTCT
>NW_013865859.1:0-401 GCF_000517525.1 Limulus polyphemus
GGTATATGTTTACAATTACCAAACAATTTATATTCATTTAACTAATATCAATTTACTTCATATATTTATGCTATATATTTTTTACCATTACCAAACAATTTATATTAATGTAACTAATATCAATTTACTTCATATATTTGTTATATTTTTACAATTACAAAACAATTTATATTAATTTAACTAATATCAATTTACTTCATATATTTATGCTATATTTTTTACAATTACCAAACAACTTATATTAATCTAACTAATATCAAATTATTTCATATATTTGTTATATTTTTACAATTACAAAACAATTTATATTCATCTAACTAATATCAATTTACTTCATATATTTGTTATATTTTTTTACAATTACAAAACAATTTATATTAATTTAACTAATATCAATTTAC
>NW_013865860.1:0-327 GCF_000517525.1 Limulus polyphemus
TTCTTCACTTGAGCAATCTTAAGCTTGTCCTTTGAAATCACGATGAATTAGAACATGTTGCTAAATGTTTTGACATATGTTTTATTCAGACATAATAATGTCTGAATAAAATAAAATTTCCACCGTGGGCTGTTATGCAACAAGTATATTAACATGCCTTACATACGTAATTCTAAACTGGATAAACATATACATAAACAACAGATTTTGATTACCTGCAACTTTTAAAATTATCATATTGTAACAAGAGTCGTCGACGTCATAACTACCGTACATCGAAAGTCTTGTAGATCGTTGAAGGTAGAAGATCATGATAATATCTTTGTA
>NW_013865861.1:0-678 GCF_000517525.1 Limulus polyphemus
AACTATACCGTGTACTGTCAATAAGAAGACACAAGATTTAACGATACTGTGTACTGTCAATAAGAAGACACAAGATTTAACGATACTGTGTACTGTCAATAAGAAGACACAAGATATAACGATACTAAGTACTGTCAATAAGAAGACACTAGATTTAACGATACTGTGCACTGTCAATAAGAAAACACAAGATTTAACTATACTGTGTACTGTCAATAAGAAGACACAAGATTTAACGATACTATGTACTGTCAATAAGAAGACACAAGATTTAACGATATTGTGTACTGTCAATAAGAAGACACAAGATATAACGATACTGTGTACTTCTTATTGATAGTACACAGTATCGTTAAATCTTGTGTCTTCTTATTGACAGTACACAGTATATACACAGTATTGTTAAATCTTGTGTCTTCTTATTGACAGTCTTCTTATTGACAGACAAGATTTAAAAATACTGTGTAATATAATAAGAACACACAAGATTTAACAATACTGTGTACTCTCAAGAAGAAGACACAATAATCAAAGATAATGTGTACTGTCATTAATAAAACACAAGATTTAACTGTAATGTGTACTTTCAATAAGAAGACACAAGATCTAACCATACTGTGTACTATCAATAAGAAGACACAAGATTTAAAAATACTGTGTAATATAATAAGAACACAC
>NW_013865862.1:0-325 GCF_000517525.1 Limulus polyphemus
TAATACAAGGAAAGAGATTGATGTTTTAGATAAATTAATAAAAATTATAATAATTCATATCATAGATCAATTAAGAGGAATCCACTTGAAAAAAGTAAGAAATAAAATGAATGTAAAGTATTAAATAATCTATATAATGTAAAAATTATTCCTACTACTAGATATGAAGTTGATGCTAAAGTGAGAATTTCAAAATATAAATGGCCATTCAAAAAATAATACTGTTACGTCTCCGTTCGCTAGTTAACTTTCCGTAACTTCGTTCCGACGAAACTGGTTTATTCTTTCCAAATACAACTTTACGATACACTTAATTTCAACAATA
>NW_013865863.1:0-327 GCF_000517525.1 Limulus polyphemus
ATAACCAGAACCATGTTTCACAATCATACTTGTTCTATAGCTGTATAACATGATGCTTTATAACCAGAACCATGTTTCACAATCATACTTATTCTACAGCTGTATAACATGATGCTTTATAACCAGAACCATGTTTCACGATCATACATGTTCTACAGCTGTATAACATGATGCTTTATAACCAGAACCATGTTTCACGATCATACTTGTTCTATAGCTGTATAACATGATGCTTTATAACCAGAACCATGTTTCACAATCATACTTGTTCTACAGCTGTATAACATGATGCTTTATAACCAGAACCATGTTTCACAATCATACTTG
>NW_013865864.1:0-327 GCF_000517525.1 Limulus polyphemus
TCGTCTTTAGCGTTACTTGGTACAACTACTCCATAAACACCTAGGTATAACTCTACTTACCGAATTTACAATCACCATACTCATCTTTAGCCTTACTTGGTACAACTACTCCATGAATACTTAGGTGTAACTCTAGTTACAGAATTTATAACCACCATACTCATCTTTAGCCTTACTTGTTACAACTACTCCATGAACGCTTAGGTGTATTTCTAGTTACAGAATTTATAACCCCATACTCATCTTTAGCGTTATTTGGTACAATAACTCCACGAATACCTAGGTGTAACTCTAGTTACCGAATCGATAACCACCATACTCATCGTT
>NW_013865865.1:0-327 GCF_000517525.1 Limulus polyphemus
CTCAGGCAACTCTTCATAAGGTGGGCGTCCTGTTAACAGATCCACTGGCAACTGAAGTTCTCGACCAAACATCAACTTTGCTGGAGTGTATCCAGTAGTTTCATACTCTGCTGTCCTATAGGCCATCAAAGTGGAGGGAGTAAGACATCCCAGTCATCTTGGCGGCTATTACAAAACATTGCCAATTCCTGTCCCAGTGTCCAGTTGTACTTTTCTACCATCCCATCAGACTGTGAGTGAAGTGGCGTTGTCCTGGTCTTTCGGATGCCAAACAACTTGCAGCATTCATGGAACACAGCTGATTCAAAGTTACGGTCTTAATCTGAG
>NW_013865866.1:0-355 GCF_000517525.1 Limulus polyphemus
CTTCGACGGTGGCTTCTTCAGGTGGCACGTCTTCGGGCAGCGTCATTTGTTCTGTTGCCCACTTCGTCCCAACTGAAATGTCCTGGACCATGATAATGCCAAAGCCTGTTGGCATGCACCACTTTTGGCTTACCTCGCCGACCACCTTTTACCCAGAAAGTCACGTCTGAGAGACGATCCACTATGTGATATGGGCCTTCCCATGGAGAAGACAACTTAGGAGACTTCCCTTTGGTCTTCCTGGGATTATACAACCATACCTTGTCTCCTGGTACAAAGCTGACTTCAGTAGATCTCTTATCATAAGTTAACTTCATCGAATCAGCAGACGTTTTCTAAGTTTGTTACGCACTTG
>NW_013865867.1:0-455 GCF_000517525.1 Limulus polyphemus
TGAACACCTAGGTGTAACTATAGTTACCGAATTAATAACCACCATACTCATCTTTAGTCCTTAACTTGGTACAACTACTCCATGAACACATAGGTGTAACTCCAGTTTCCGAATTAATAACCCCTATACTCATCTGTAGCGTTATTTGGTACAACTACTCCAGGAACACTTAGGTGTAACTCTAGTTACCGAATTTGTAACCACCATTCTCATCTGTAGCGTTATTTGGTACAACAACCCCACGAATACCTAAGTGTAACTCTAGTTACACAATTTATAACAACCATACTCATCTTTAACTTTATTTTGGCACAACTACTCCATCGTATAACCCATACTCATCTTTAGCGTTATTTAGTACAACAACTCCACGAACACCTAGGTGTAGCTCTAGTTTCCGAATTTGTAACCAACATACTCATCTTTAGCGTTATTTGGTACAACAACTCCACGAA
>NW_013865868.1:0-327 GCF_000517525.1 Limulus polyphemus
ATTCAGCTGATACACGATGTGATGGTAAATGAGATGTTAACATTCGGCTGACTATACACAACAGTGACCTCACCAAACACGTTGACATTCAGCTGATACACGATGTGATGGTAAATGAGATGTTAACATTCGGCTGACTATACACAACAGTGACCTCACCAAACACGTTGACATTCAGCTGATACACGATGTGATGGTAAATGAGATGTTAACATTCGGCTGACTATACACAACAGTGATCTCACCAAACACGTTGACATTCAGCTGATTTTACACTCAACAGTGACCTCACCAAACACACTAACTAACATTCAGCTGACTGTACAC
>NW_013865869.1:0-327 GCF_000517525.1 Limulus polyphemus
GCTTTTTTATGGTGTGGTGTAATGATTTCTTTATGGTGTAGTGTAATGATTTCTTTATGGTATAGTGTAATGATTTCTATATGGTGTAGTGTAACGATTTCTTTGTGGTATAGTGTAATGATTTCTTTATGGGGTGGTGTAATGATTTTTTTATGGTATAGTGTAATGATTTCTTTATGGTATAGTGTAATGATTTTTTTATGGTATAGTGTAATGATTTCTTTATGGTATAGTGTAATCATTTCTTTATGGTGTGGTGTAATGATTTCTTTATGGTATAGTGTAATGATTTCTCTATGGTGTAGTGTAATGATTTCTTTATGGTGT
>NW_013865870.1:0-327 GCF_000517525.1 Limulus polyphemus
GGGGTGTGTCTGTGATTTAAACTTTATCGGAGAATTCCACTCGTCCTCAGCGACCCTGGACAATACCACTTTACTACTATAAAGACTTGCTTTGGTCTGAAGTTTCATTGGTGGTAGTTTCATTTATCGCGTGTGTTGAGATATAAAACAGCAGTAATGTTACATTGGGTATTATTTTCAATATTTTACTTTAGTTCTTCTACGCATAATTGTTAGTTATTTCTATATTCGTAAAAAAGATTTTACTTATGATTATATTTACCAATTATTCTTTAATTCAACAACTTAATCTAATATGATAAACACATTTTCTCATACCATCAAACT
>NW_013865871.1:0-327 GCF_000517525.1 Limulus polyphemus
CTTAATTTTGGTTTGATTTATTCTTGACACAGACCCTACGGAAGTACATCTAGTATTATTGATAATAGTGATAAGCTTCATCGGATATTTTAAATTAAACACACTAACCCACAAAATATGGGATTGCCTTCAAAGTGGGAAGAGGTAATTGTCTTACTCAATCCATCAACGCAATACGACGGGGCCCGGCATGGCCAGGTGGTTAAGGCGCTCGACTCGAAATCTGAGGGTCGTGGGTTCGAATCCCCGTCACACCAAACATGCTAGCCCTTTCAACCGTGGGGGCGTCATAATGTGACGGTCAATCCCACTATTCGTTGGTAAAAG
>NW_013865872.1:0-327 GCF_000517525.1 Limulus polyphemus
CTTAAGTTTATAAATAAAATTTTTTATTAGTCTACAAAACTGTACATACACTTAACTAGATCTTGTACAGGTAGCATTCTGGTATTCATGGTTACATTATACGAACCTTTCGTGCTTTTGCTGCTGCAAATGCATCAATTAAACTATCAAAATTTAAGGTATTAAGTACGTCTTTTTTCAATACTTAATATTGTCAAGTTACTAAGTCGTTCTTGAGTCATTGAGGTTCTCAAGCATGTAAGAATTAATTTCAGATTGCTGAAGGACCTTTCACAACTAGCAATAGAAACCCCAATTGTTAACAAAATCTGCAATGCAATTCTTAAA
>NW_013865873.1:0-325 GCF_000517525.1 Limulus polyphemus
TACTGTGTACTATAATAAGAAGACACAAGATTTAACGATAATGTGTACTGTCAATAAGAAGACACAATATTCAACGATAATGTGTACTGTCAGTAAGAAAACACAAGATTTAACAATAATGTGTCCTGTCAATAAGAACACACAAGATTTAACGATACTGTGTACTGTCAATAATGAGACACAAGATTTAACGATAGTGTGTACTGTCAATAAGAAGACACAAGATTTAACAATAATATGTCCTGTCAATAAAAAGACACAAGATTTAACGATACTGTGTACTGTCAATAAGAAGACACTAGATTTAACGATACTGTGTACTGTC
>NW_013865874.1:0-326 GCF_000517525.1 Limulus polyphemus
TAGATGATAAAAGATTTCTCCAAAAAATGCAAAAGTACAAGAAAATCAAATGTAAGCATACGTTGCAGAATATTATGAGCACCACATTTTGTTTCAGCCGTGTTGCCATTCTCACTTAACTGTTCTAACAGTCTTAGCAATTCATCCAGTTTTTCATGTACAACTCTTAGTGCCTTTTCTATTGCACTCCACCGTGTTTCTGATTCACGCTAGACAGAGATCTTAAGCTCCTGCTGCAGTTCGTCTCATCGAATTGTTGAATGACTTGCAGCATGATGACATGCTAAGTTCAAACTATGGTTGTCACAGTTTATAAACACTGCTTT
>NW_013865875.1:0-327 GCF_000517525.1 Limulus polyphemus
AGCTGCTCTAGAACTCAGTTATGGAACCCAAAATCAGTCAAAAGTCTACAGAGCTGGGTTTAGGACCAGAGTCCGTGCTAAAGGGGATAGCCTACAAGAGCTGGCACAAGATTTGGAAAGTATGGCACACAAGGCCTACCTAACTGCACCACCCGATGTTCTCAAACTGTTGCTGAGGGATCAGTTTGTAGATGCCTTGGACAGTCCACAAATGAAGATACAAGTAAAGCAAGCACACCCGTCTACTATGCAGGATGCAATGGCTAGAGCTCTAGAATTCGAATCCTACGTTAAGTCCATCACAGAGGTACCAAGGTTGGTACAGTC
>NW_013865876.1:0-330 GCF_000517525.1 Limulus polyphemus
TGGGGTTCATCTGCTTCATCAGGAAATGTCCTATCGTCAGTAACAGTCACATCAGTGGTAGTAACTTCATCAAGAACTTCACCGTTTCTCTTCTCAAAACTGAGTAGAGTTTCTTCTTCAACATTGGCTATTTCAGGTGACACGTCTTCAGCAGCGTCATTTGTTCCTTTGTTCACTTCGTCCCAACTGAAATGTCCTGGACCGTGATAACGCCAAAGCCTGTTGGCATGCACCACTTTTGGTTTACCTCGCCGACCATATTTTATCCGGAAAGTCACGTCTGAGGGACGATCCACAATGTCATATGGGCCTTCCCATGGAGAAGACAAC
>NW_013865877.1:0-328 GCF_000517525.1 Limulus polyphemus
AGCATAACCGAAAAAGACTCATACCCACTGCCAAGAATTGATGATACTCTTGATGCCCTAAGTGGAGCCAAGTGGTTTTCAATTCTGGACTTAAAGTCAGGTTTCCATCAAGTAAAAATGGCTGAAGCAGATAGATCCAAGACAGCATTTAGTTATGGCCAAGGTCTCTGGCAATACCGAGTGATGCCATTCGGGCTCAGTAATGCTCCAGCAACATTTGAGAGGCTGATGGAACGAGTAGTGGAAGGCCTACAATGGAGGATAGCCCTAGTGTACCTGGACGATGTCATCGTATTTGCAACAACTTTTGATGAGGAGATGTCCCGGC
>NW_013865878.1:0-777 GCF_000517525.1 Limulus polyphemus
TAGAATTGGTAGCGGATGCTTCTGACTAGATATCTTCTCTCCTAATTGTGATTTTAATATTAAGAACAACTGTACATGGACAACCCTTATGCAGCTTTCATAGAAAAAACTGAAACAAACTGTTGGATGAATGACGTAAAGAATCATCAAGTTCAGTTTACCACTAACTTATTACATGTTCCTTCCTTCTATAACAATGATAATATAGTAATGAATAAACTTTATGCTAATAATGGAATATTATTTCAAAACTATATGTAATACCTTACCCGAAGTTGGTTACAGTGAATACCGCCAAAAAATAATAACATTAGTAAATGATAATATCCTGTGGGTGGGTGTTTTTATAGTCATTTTAGATTCACCAACTGATCTCCTGAATTCCTATCTATTAAAACTTCAACACTTAATATTTAGTATAGCATTATTCACACCAGTAGGCTTAACTAACAGAAACAGAGGCCAAAAAGAAAAGTAGTGATTGATCTACTGGCCTGTCATATAATGTCCAAATCTTCTACATCATATGAATTTAAATTGGAAATAGGGACTTCTTACGTAAAACGATAAAAGTGACACTTTATTGACAGGTTCGTTTAATCTTCTTTGTGTTTTTGATATCAAACAACTTTAGAAGAAGTAAGGATGCTGGATTTTACCATCTAATATGTTAGGTTTGGATTTGTTTATAATGAACGAGTCAAAAGTAAATGAGGTAATTGCGTTTTGATGGAAATTCCCATATGTTCAAAACGCAAAAAAAAAATGAGTGACCCA
>NW_013865879.1:0-327 GCF_000517525.1 Limulus polyphemus
AACAGTTACATTTACACATCACCGTACAGCCACTGCTTACAGAACCTAGTTAACAGTTACATTTACACATTACCGTACAGCCACTGCTTAAAGAACCTAGTTAACAGTTACATTTACACATCACCGTACAGGCACTGCTTACAGAACCTAGTTAACAGTTACATTTACACATCACCGTACAGGCACTGCTTACAGAACCTAGTTAACAGTTACATTTACACATCACCGTACAGGCACTGCTTACAGAACCTAGTTAACAGTTACAATTACACATCACCGTACAGCCACTGCTTACAGAACCTAGTTAACAGTTACATTTACACATCA
>NW_013865880.1:0-327 GCF_000517525.1 Limulus polyphemus
TGGATGGCCAAAGGTGCAATTTTGTCATAGATTCTGTATCTCAGCAAAAAATTGTGAGTGTCAAGATGCTGGATCATAAAGGTGTACCAGAAGTCATACAGAAAGTCTGTGGTATGACAAGACATTATACAAGGTTGTGGGGACCTTTGTGGGTAACTACTGAGCTCATGGGCATAAAAGACAGACACAAAGTATACTTGGCTGACATTGAAGACCTATGGTTATTAGGGTTGAACTACTTGCTGCCGAGGAAATATGTAATTAATCTTGATAAAATGACGTTTGAGAACAACAAAGGCCAAATTCCGGTAAGTGTTAAAAGAGAGG
>NW_013865881.1:0-324 GCF_000517525.1 Limulus polyphemus
AATTGTGAGTACATGACTGGGAGATTTTAATGAAGATGAAAGTTTGTTTTCTTTTTGCAAGAAGTCTGCATGGGGAGCTTAATGAAGATGGAAAGCTTGATTTTCTTTATTGTGAGTAGCTTGACTGGGAGATCTTAATGAAGATGCAAAGTTTGTTTTTCTTTGATGTGAGTAGCCTGACTGTAGATCTTAATGAAGATGGAAAGTTTGTTTTTCTTTGTTGTGAGTAGCTTGACTGGGTGATCTTAATGAAGATGGAAAGTTTGTTTTTCTTTGATGTGAGTTGTCTGGCTATGGATCTTAATGAAGATGGAAATTTTGTTT
>NW_013865882.1:0-327 GCF_000517525.1 Limulus polyphemus
ACATACACACTACCATACCACACATATCCTCAAAACTCACTGGAAACATACACACTACCATACCACACATATCCACACAACTCACTGGATCTTACAGACATTGCCCTACCACACATATCCACAAAACTCTCTGGAAACATACACACTACCGTACCACACATATCCACACAACTCACTGGAAACATACATACACTACCATACCACACGTATCCACACAACTCACTGGAACCTACATACACTACCATACCACACATATCCACACAACTCACTGGAAACCTACATACACTGCCCTACCACACATATCCACAAAACTCACTGGAAACCTAC
>NW_013865883.1:0-327 GCF_000517525.1 Limulus polyphemus
CGTAACTCTAGTTACCGAACTTATAACCACCATAATCATCTTTAGCCTTACATGGTACAACTATTCCATGAACACCTAGTTTAAACTCTAGTTACAGGATTTATAACCATCATAATCATCATTAGCCTTACTTGGTACAACTAATCCATAAAAAACTAGGTGTAACTATAGTTACGGAATTTATTACCACCATACTTATCTTTAGCCTTACTTGGTACAACTACTCCATGAACACCTAGGTGTAACTCTAGTTACATAATTTAAAACCACCGTACTCATCTTTAGCTTTATTTGGTACAACAACTCAACGATCACCTGGGTGTAACT
>NW_013865884.1:0-327 GCF_000517525.1 Limulus polyphemus
CAAAGTCTATTGAACGTAATGGAACTGATTGGGATAAATGTATGCCACATGTAATGATATGATGGTCTACAGAGAAAATTTAACATGTATTAATAGGCTATTTGCTCAACCCAATCATGTTTGGATGGGAAATATCACTCCCTGTGCACAGTATGTATGGTCCTTCACCTCAAGGAGTAGTCTCCCAGTTGCTCCAAGAGCATATTGAGTGGCTGAGATCGACGGATTCACAGTTCTGCATGTTATCCACTTGGCCACACCAGACCTTATGAGGTGTTTTATTATGTTGCTAGCTTGTTGTTATCTACAAATTAGTAACATATATTA
>NW_013865885.1:0-325 GCF_000517525.1 Limulus polyphemus
AAAGCTGACTTCAGTAGATCTCTTATCATAAGTTAACTTCATCGAATCAGCAGACGTTTTCAAGTTTGAACGTACTTGATGGTGAATATCATCCATCCTTTCCGATAACACTTCCGCAAACTCTGACACACTCTCAGGCAACTCTTCATAAGGTGAACGTCCAGTTAACAGATCCACTGGCAACCAGAGTTCCCGACCAAACATCAACTTTGCTGGAGTGTATACAGTGGCTTCATGCTCTGCTGTTCTATAGGCCATCAACATTCCAGTCATTTTGGCGGCTATTACAAACTTTGCCAATTCCTATCCCAGTGTCCAGTTGTAC
>NW_013865886.1:0-326 GCF_000517525.1 Limulus polyphemus
TAATAGTTTGAAAGATGCCCATGATGTAATGGTTATCTGGGTACAATAGTTGGAAAGATGCTCCTGATGTAATGGTTATCTGGGTACAATAGTTTGAAAGATGCTCCTCATGTAATGGTTATCTGGGTACAATAGTTTGAAAGATGCTCCTGATGTAATGGTTATCTGGGTACAATAGTTTGAAAGATGCTCCTGATGTAATGGTTATCTGGGTACAATAATTTGAAAGATGCCTCTGATATAATGGTTATTCAGGTATAATAGTTTGAAAGATCCCCCTGATGTAATGGTTATCTGGGTACAATAGTTTGAAAGATGCTCCTGAT
>NW_013865887.1:0-325 GCF_000517525.1 Limulus polyphemus
CCTCTAAACGTGTCTAACACACAACAATACTCATCCACTAAACGTGTCTAACACACCACAATACTCATCCTCTAAACGTGTCTAACACACACAATACTCATCCTCTAAACGTGTCTAACACACCACATTACTCATCCTCTAAACGTGTTTAACACACCACAATACTCATCCTCTAAACGTGTCTAACACACCACAATATTCATCCTCTAAACGTGTCTAACACACCACAATACTCATCCTCTAAACGTGTCTAAAATCACCACAATACTCATCCTCTAAACGTGTCTAACACACCACAATACTCATCTCCTAAACGTGTCTAACA
>NW_013865888.1:0-327 GCF_000517525.1 Limulus polyphemus
ATTGTGTTGTAAACTAGAGTATTGTGAATTAGATTCAGTTTATGAGGCCAAAATTATGGAATGTAAGGGAAATTTTACAATTGCTTTATCTCTATAAATCATCTATAAATGTCTCATCATAAATCTCATTATCTGTGTCACCCTTATCACTGATATCAGTAAATTCACCGGAGTTGTGGTCAACAGGAAATTGGCGCCTCCATCACGACAATGCTCCAGCACATTTCTCGCACTTGATTCAGACTTTGTTGGCGAAAAACCAGACTCCTATGGTTCAACAGGCTCCTTACTCTCCTGATATGGCTCCTTGCGACTTCTGGCTGTTCC
>NW_013865889.1:0-629 GCF_000517525.1 Limulus polyphemus
GGTGATTATGCCACCCAAGAAACGCCCTTTCTATGGAAAGTCTTCTGCCGCTAAAACAATGTAAGCACAAAGAGCAGCTGAAACAGAAAAACACAATCAAAGACTTCAAGCACAAGCTGCAAGACAGGCTGCTCAAATATAGGAAGAGACTTTGGAACAATGCAAAGTTAGACTTCGAGCTCAAGCTGAAAGACAGGCTACTCAAAAACAGCAAGAAACTGTTGAACAGCACAAAGCCAGGGTTCAGTCAGAATCATCAAGGCAAGCTGGATATAGACAATAAGAAACTTCTGAACAACGTCAAACCAGACTTCAAGCACAAAAATTCCATCATGGCAAGCTGGATATAGACAACAAGAAACTTCTGAACAATGTCAAACCAGACTTCAAGCACACAAATTAAGACAAATAACTTACAGAGAGCAAGAAACAGAGGAGCAACATGATGTACAACTTCAGGCTCAAAGAACAAGACAAGCTTAAACATGATCTAATTTCAAATAAAGCTTTGTTTGATTAAATGCTTTTTTAGTTCTCACATCACAGCTTTTATCTACTTACTGAATAATTTGCTGAAAAAATACTGATCTATACATTTCAAATCTACATTTTCACCGTGCAATGCCGGG
>NW_013865890.1:0-327 GCF_000517525.1 Limulus polyphemus
TCAAATCATGTAGTGGAGCAGCTATAGTTGTAAAGTCCTTCACTAACTTCCGGTAATAGGCACAGAGTCCCAAGAAACTTCTTAACTTTCCCACATTGTCTGGTGTTGGCCAACCACGCACTGCTTTCACCTTGTCAGGATCAATTTGCATGCCATGCTCACTTACAATGTGACCCAAGTAAATCACCTCTTTCTGGAATAAGTGGCATTTCTTGGGATGGAGTTTGAAGTTTGCTGCTTTCAAACGCTTGAATACTTCCTCTAGTCGGGACATTTCCTCATCAAACGTTGTTGCAAACACAATGACATCATCCAGGTACAATAGAG
>NW_013865891.1:0-327 GCF_000517525.1 Limulus polyphemus
CGTGAAGAGTTCTTGATTGAACAAAACGCGTCGTCGGCAATGGATATGACGACTAGATAAAAATGTCGCTTTAAAAAATATAATACGTTTAAAATATTTTCTTAAAACAAGTATAATTAATTTTAGTTGAAACAGAAGGTGGTATCTCATAACAGAACAAAATACTTGACATTTCTCACATCGCATCATTTTATGCATGTTCTGTAAAACTGAACTTACATTAATCTCAGTTCCTAATCAACCACATCACATTTTGTTTAGTGTAACTCAGTGGTGATTCGATTATTATAATACTTAAACATTGTATAATATCCACCAAGGATCAGT
>NW_013865892.1:0-349 GCF_000517525.1 Limulus polyphemus
GGAAAGTCACGTCTGAGAGACGATACACCATGTCATATGGGCATTCCCATGGAGAAGACAACTTAGGAGACTTCCCTTTGGTCTTTCTGGGATTATACAACCACACCTTATCTCCTGGTTCAAAGCTAACTTCAGTAGATCTCTTATCATAAGTTAACTTCATCGAATCAGCAGACGTTTTCAAGTTTGAACGCACTTGATGATGGATATCATCCATCCTTTCCGATAACACTTCCACAAACTCTGACACATTCTCAGGCAACTCTTCATAAGATGGGCGTCCATCATGCTTAGGTCCCCTTTTTGCACTACATGTACTGCATGTTCGGCACCATTCTTCCACATCTCG
>NW_013865893.1:0-326 GCF_000517525.1 Limulus polyphemus
GAATGTCGTTAATATCTACTGTTGTTTAATATTGGCCTTTGACACTGGTATGTTACTCATTCTTTAAATGTCGTTAATATCTACTGTTGTTTAATGTTGATCTTTGACACTGGTATGTTACTACCTGTTTAAATGCCGTTAATATCTACTGTTGTTTAATGTTAGTCTATGACACTGGTATGTTACTACCTGTTTAAATGTCGTTAATATCTACTGTTGTTTAATGTTGGTCTTTGAAACTGGTATGTAACTACCTGTTTAAATGTCGTTAATATCTACAGTTGTTTAATGTTGGTCTTTGACACTGGTATGTTACTACCTGTTTA
>NW_013865894.1:0-327 GCF_000517525.1 Limulus polyphemus
TTTTCAACAATACAGTAGTTTAATACATTCAACAATATAGTAGTTTTATTTTATTTTTTGTGTTACAATTTATCCAAAATAAAACAATGAAGATTTAAATAAAGTGGTAAGAATTATTAATTGATTATGAAGATTTGTTTGTTGGTAATTAAGCACAAAGCTACACAATGGGCTGTCTGTGCTCTACCCACTCCGGGTATCGAAACCCGGATTCTAGCGTTGTAAGTCTGCAGACATCCCGCTGTTCCTCTGAGTCGATTAACTTTCGTATGGCCAGGTGGTTAGGGCGCTCGACTCGCAATCCGAGGGTCGTGGGTTCGAATCCCC
>NW_013865895.1:0-327 GCF_000517525.1 Limulus polyphemus
CTCTTACTTGATAAGTCGATCGGTTTGTCATGTTTATGTGTTAAGGTTTTGTATGTTAATTTGGTTATAGACACTTAGAGTACCGGTAACGTAACCATGTTGAGTTTTAATATTTGCCCCCATGCCCAGGTTCTGAAAGTGTCGCTAGATCTGGTGTTTCTGTCTCTTACTAGATAAGTCGATCGGTTTGTCATGTTTATGTGTTAAGGTTTTGTATTTTAATTTGTTTATAGACACTTAGAGTACCGGTACCATGTTGAGTTTTAATATTTGCTCCCATGCCCAGGTTCTGAAAGTGTCGCTAGATCTGGTGTGTCTGTCTCTTAC
>NW_013865896.1:0-327 GCF_000517525.1 Limulus polyphemus
TATAGTACACTCACAGAGTGTAGTAGAATGTTAACATAGCACAGGCACAGAGTGTAGTAGAATGTTAACATAGTACACTCACAGAGTGTAGTAGAATGTTAACATAGTACACTCACAGAGTGTAGTAGAATGTTAACATAGTACACTCACAGAGTGTAGTAGAATGTTAACATAGTACACGCACAGAGTGTAGTAGAATGTTAACATAGCACAGGCACAGAGTGTAGTAGAATGTTAACAGACACAAAGAGGATAAATTAAACTAAGATGTGATTAGATAGTTATATGTTTGTTTGTAATTAAGCACAAAGCTACACAATGGGCTAT
>NW_013865897.1:0-325 GCF_000517525.1 Limulus polyphemus
AGTATATATGCTTAGCCTCAATATATATGCTTAGCCTCAATCGCATCTCTTTTAGATGAGATTAAATGTACGTCTAGACATACACGGTTTCTATACTTAACCAATTAACCAGCATCTACTCATGCAGAACATATCTAAGGAACCAATAAAATGCATACAAAACATTCGTATATAAACCATGTAAAACAAGAGTCTACATACAAAACATTCGTATTCGATGACGAGGAACCCACTTTGAGACTAATAATGGCTGGAGACGGCTTAAATGGGTAATGAAGAAAAACTTTAATATAAGTTTAACATGACAGCAAATGTACAACGTTTT
>NW_013865898.1:0-663 GCF_000517525.1 Limulus polyphemus
TTATCTCAGACATAAACATGAAAGTTCAAACTGTTAACAATTATGTATTCAAAATGTGTAATATGGCGTGGTGAATGGTGTTTTACTTTTGCTTTGACCGACAATGGGTTATAAATATGGAAAAAGAAACAATAATTTTTCACGGTATTTGACAGTTCAAGCTGTAGTAAATAGTGCAGTGATAATAGATACATTTTTTAGAAGGTAAATTACTATCCACAGTGTAATTAAATATATTGCAGATCGTGCCTTCACCACATTTCTACTTTTGTTTTGTTTTATTACATTTATGAACGCTGGTTTTAAGGCGAAAATGAATCTAGTTGGTGTTTCACACGTTTTGATCTTTAAACCGATCAACGGTCAGTATCCTATATCAAGTCATATTTTTCCATCATCATATTTTGTCACCAACGTTTCTTAACACGCATCATCTCGTGTCAAATTTAAACTTTTTTTAGAATCTGAGATGTGCCTAAAACGTACCTTTGCACGAATTTAACGTGGAAGCTCCCGTGTTTGTGTACGTCCCTCTTGGGCATCGGAAGCACTCCTTTAAGCCGTACAGATCACCGTAATGATCTTGTGGACAAGGAACGCATGCCATTTTCATGACTCCTTTAAACTGTCCTGGATGGCATGGATCTGAGAAGTGGATCTTTA
>NW_013865899.1:0-327 GCF_000517525.1 Limulus polyphemus
AAATGGTGGTTATAAATTCGGTAACTATAGTTACACCTAGGTGTTCATGGAGTAGTTGTGACCAGGTAAGGCTAAAATGAGTATGTTGGTTATAAATTCGGTATTCGTGGAGTTGTTGTACCAAATAACGCTAAAGATGAGTATGTAGGTTACAAATTCGGAAACTAGAGTTACACCTAGGTTTTCATTGAGTAGTTGGGCCAAGTAAGGCTAAAGATGAATATGGTGGTTATAAATTCGGTAACTAGAGTATCACTTATGTGTTCATGGAGTAGTTATACCAAGTAAGGCTAAAGATAAATATGGTGGTAATAAATTCGGTAACTA
>NW_013865900.1:0-325 GCF_000517525.1 Limulus polyphemus
ACTTCATCATTTGGGCATCCCTTATGCTTGGGTCCCCTTTAAGCACTACAAGTACTGCATGTCCTGCACCATTCTTCCACATCTCGCCTCATACCTATCCAGTAAAATCGTTGTCGTATGTGACTCAATGTCTTCTTAATTCCGAGATGTCCTCCTGTTAAATTATCATGGGATCGACGCAACACAACTTCCGTAACTTCCTCGGTATAACTGTTTGCCAAGTCGTCACTTTCCCATCTGTAGTTTCCCATCTCCAGACAAGAATACCATTTTCAAGCTTCAACTGGTCCCATTGTGCCCAGTAGTACTTTGTCACAAGGCTTAG
>NW_013865901.1:0-226 GCF_000517525.1 Limulus polyphemus
GCAAACAGGTAGGCGGTAGCACTGCATATGTAGCGATGGCCCGGATTGTTTATCAAAATAGTATTTTAGATATATTCTCAATAGGTCATCAGAACTTTACAATACTGTACAGTGTTTCCTTTTATAACAATATTTACAGAACTTGTGACTCAGTCTTTACATGGATATTGTTCGTACTAGATATAGTGTAGTCTTGTATATATAAGACCGGCCACGAAGCGACGCA
>NW_013865902.1:0-369 GCF_000517525.1 Limulus polyphemus
TCTCGTGTCTTCTTATTGACAATACACATTATCGTTGAATATTGTTTCTTCTTATTGACAGTACACAGTATCGTTAAATCTTGTGTCTTCTTATTGACAGTACACAATATTGTTAAATCTTGTGTCTTCTTATTGAAAGTACACAGTATCGTTATCTCTTTTTTCTTCTTATTGACAGTACACAGTATCGTTAAATCTTGTGTCTTCTTACTGACAGTACACAGTATCGATAAATCTTGTGTCTTCTTATTGACAGTACACAGTATCGTTAAATCTTGTGTCTTTTTATGGGTAGTACACACTATTGCTAAATCGTGTGTCTTCTTATTGAGAGTACACATTATTGTTAAATCTTGTGTCTTCTTATTG
>NW_013865903.1:0-408 GCF_000517525.1 Limulus polyphemus
AGGTATAATAAACAAAAGTAGGGCTTTAAATATAAGATTATTCAACCCAAATCACCCGCATAATCCAAAAGGTGGGATTTATTTTGTAATAAGACGTAGTGATCTGCTAAAAGTGGTTACTCTGAATGAGCGAAAGTTCTATTTTATTTAGCTTTTGACGCGACATAATACTTTTTCGTTAATGTTATAATGTCTCAATTTCGAATTTTCTGCCGAAATAAACACTAGCCGTAATTCTTTTATTAATTGCGCTTCAAAAAAGCACTTTTTTTCAAGTTTCAAAAAATTTACATTTTCTCCGAAAATACTAAGGCTATAGCCTTCACGTTTTGCTAAAATTTTGAAAAAAATTATTTTTCTTCATATTTCAATACAAAGATGGACTTGATGTGTACTAATCAGAATGGA
>NW_013865904.1:0-327 GCF_000517525.1 Limulus polyphemus
ATGTGTCTCGTCGTATACCATCACTGTAAATGATGAGAGTATACTAAACTTTACACATTATATAGGCTACACTAACATGACGTTTAGATGGTTCATTTAACTATTATACGCAATGTACGTTTTTTTATAACTAAGTAAATAAATACACAGAACATGAAGAAAGACAATAACATGGTTAGATTTACAAACAATGAGAAAATGAACACGTGCATCTAATAATATTGTCCAGTGACACACAACAAAGAAGGGAACGGATCTAATAATAACATTGTCCAGTGACACACAACAAAGAGGGGAACGGATCTAATAATAATATTGTCCAGTGAA
>NW_013865905.1:0-247 GCF_000517525.1 Limulus polyphemus
TTGTTAAAACTTGTGTCTTTTTATTGACAGTACACAGTTTCGTTAAATCTTGTGGCTTGTTATTGATAGTACACAGTATCGTTATATCTTATGGTTTGTTATTGATAGTACACAGTATTGTTAAATATTGTGTCTTCTTATTGACAGTACACAGTTTCGTTAAATCTTGTGGCTTGTTATTGGTAGTACACAGTATCGTTAAATCTGATGGCTTGTTATTGATAGTACTTTAACGATACTGTTTCTT
>NW_013865906.1:0-326 GCF_000517525.1 Limulus polyphemus
GGTATATAGGTACACTTTAACGTTGCGTAGTAATATGCAGAGTTTTACCTTCCTACTGTTTGTTTTAAAGGAGTTATGGAAGGTTTTGCGTTTTGTACCAGTACGTCGTTCCATTTGGACGGATCATCTCCAAATTTTGTATGAACGTTCGTTGCATACTTGCGTATTTACATGCAAAATTCTAGCCTTCTATTATCATTTTTGCGTCTTTTGTGGTCGTTTTATGTTACTCTTTTATTCGCTTTTCTGAAAGCGTATGTGTACTGCAGGGAAGCTTTTGGTTACTGATTGTTTTTCGGCTTCTTGTTACCAGAGGGTCCTAAATT
>NW_013865907.1:0-327 GCF_000517525.1 Limulus polyphemus
AATGTAGGAGATGTACTTTAAAGATATCTTTACTTTAAGAAGTGCTACATTGACGTAGGAGATGTACTTTAAAGATATCTTTACTTTAACAAGTGCTACATTAATGTAGGAGATGTACTTCAAAGATGTCTTTACTTTAACAAGTGCTACATTGACATAGGAGATGTACTTCAAAGATGTCTTCACTTTAACAAGTGCTACATTGACATAGGAGATGTACTTTAAAGATATCTTTAACAAGTGCTACATTAATGTAGGAGATGTACTTCAAAGATATCTTTACCTTTAACAAGTGCTACATTGACATAGGAGATGTACTTCAAAGAT
>NW_013865908.1:0-743 GCF_000517525.1 Limulus polyphemus
TACTACTTTTATATGACAACTCCATCATGTGCTAGATAGTACTTCAACATGACAACTTCATCAGTTACTAACTACTACTTTAATATGAGAACTCCATCATGTGGTAGATAGTACTTCAACATGACAACTTCTTCAGGTACTAGCTACTACTTTAATATGACAACTCCATCATGTGGTAGATAGTACTTCAACATGACAACTTCATCAGGTACTAGCTACTACCTTAATATGACAACTCCATCATGTGCTAGATAGTACTTCAACATGACAACTTCATCAGTTACTAACTACTATTTTAATATGACAACTCCATCATGTGCTAGATAGTACTTCAACATGACAACTTCATCAGGTACTAACTACTACTTTAATATGACAACTCCATCATGTGCTAGATACTAATGGAGTTGTCATATTAAATCATGTGCTAGATAGTACTTCAACATGACAACTCCATCATGTGCTAGATACTACTTTTATATGACAACTCCATCAGGTACTAACTACTACTTTTATATGACAACTTCATCAGGTACTAGCTACTACTTTAATATGACAACACCATCATGTGCTAGATACCACTTTAATATGACAACTCCATCATGTGCTAGCTACTACTTTTATATGACAACTCCATCATGTGCTAGATAGTACTTCAACATGACAACTTCATCAGGTACTAGCTACTACTTTTATATGACAACTCCATCATGTGCTAGATAGTACTTCAACATGACAACTTC
>NW_013865909.1:0-326 GCF_000517525.1 Limulus polyphemus
ACTACCACTACAATTACAGTCTTATCATTACCACTACAATTAAAGTCTTACCACTACCACTAAAAATACGTTCTTACTACTAACACTACAATTACAGTCTTACCACGAAAAATACAATTACAGTATTACCACTACAATTACAGGCTTACCATTACCACTGCAATTACAGTCTTATCATTACCATTACAATTAAAGTCTTACCACTATCCCTAAAATTACATTCTTAACATTAACACCACAATTTCAGTCTTACTACTACCGCTACAATTACAGTCTTACCATTACCACTACAAGTACAGTCTTACCATTACCGTCTTAACACTACC
>NW_013865910.1:0-326 GCF_000517525.1 Limulus polyphemus
AATTTGGTGATTACAAATTCGGTAACTAGAGTGACACCTAAGTGTTCATGAAGTAGTTGTATCAAGTAAGTCTAAAGATGAGTATGTTGGTTTTAAATTCGGTAACTAGAGTTACACCTATGTGTTCATGGAGTAGTTGTACCAAGTGAGGCTAAAGAAGAGTATGTTGGTTATAAATTCAGTAACTAGAGTTACACCTAGGTGTACATGGAGCAGTTGTACCAAATAAGGCTAAAGACGAGTATGTTGGGTATAAATTCATTAACTAGAGTTACACATAGGTGTTCATGGAGTAGTTGTACCAAGTGAGGCTAATGAAGAGTATG
>NW_013865911.1:0-325 GCF_000517525.1 Limulus polyphemus
ATATTCAGTAAACAGCAGAATTATGGAGAGAAAACGAAAGTTATTCAGTAAACAACAGAATTATGGAGAGAAAAAACGAAAGTTATTCAGTAAACAACGGAATTATGGAGAGAAAAAACGAAAGTTATTCAGTAAACAACAGAATTATAGAGAGAAAAAACGAAAGTTATTTAGTAAACAACGGAATTATGGAGAGAGAAAACGAAAGTTATTCAGTAAACAACGGAATTATGGAGAGAAAAACGAAAGTTATTCAGTAAACAACAGAATTATGGAGAGAAAAACGAAAGTTATTTAGTAAACAACGGAATTATAGAGAGAAAAA
>NW_013865912.1:0-327 GCF_000517525.1 Limulus polyphemus
TTTCTGCTATATAAAAGCCTGTCAAGGATGGAGTTCCCAGGACCAGATTAGGCATGTCAGTATGTGTGTGACACCATATCATCTACATCATTATGACGTCAAGCTAGGTAGGATGCGAATAGGAAAGCAGGGCAAACTCTTGGGAAAAATAAGTCAAAAATTAGCGCACATCTATGCTTTGGAATTATTACGAAAAAGCCTTTGATAAAACAAACTGAAGATACCAATTATTTGTAGGGAAGAGGACGACTTTTTCCTCTGAAGAAGAACAGGTGTATATGCAATCACATGGTCATCGTATGTTTTGATCTTTTATCCAAAGGTACC
>NW_013865913.1:0-325 GCF_000517525.1 Limulus polyphemus
TGTAGTGGTGTCAATAGAGTAATCAACATAAGAAATGTAGTGGTGTCAATAGAGTAACCAACATAAGAAATATAGTGGTGTCAATAGAGTAATCAACATAAGAAATATAGTGTCAGTAGAGTAACCAATGTAAGAAATATAGTGTCAGTAGAGTAACCAATGTAAGAAATGTAGTGGTGTCAATAGAGTAATCAACATAAGAAATATAGTGTCAGTAGAGTAACCAATGTAAGAAATGTAGTGGTGTCAATAGAGTAATCAACATAAGAAATATAGTGTCAGTAGAGTAACCAATGTAAGAAATGTAGTGGTGTCAATAGAGTAA
>NW_013865914.1:0-327 GCF_000517525.1 Limulus polyphemus
GGTAATGAGTAATTGAATGTATGGGGACAAAATATTGTTGGCCACGTGAGACGTGAGCGTTTGTTATAGAGCGACTGTTGAAATTAAGTGTATCCTAAGTTGTATTCGGAAAGAATAAACCAGTTTTATTTAACAAAGGACTTGTGTCGCTAAAGTTTCGTCGGAACAAATTTACGGAAAATTAACTAACGAGCGGAGACGTAACAAATTGGTGTGAGAAGTGAGATGAAAAAAAAATGGAAATGAGAGGCGGAAAATCAAACTTCAGCTTAGCAGACTTGATGGCAGCAATACAAGAAGAAGAAAAGAAACAAGAAGAGAGACAAC
>NW_013865915.1:0-326 GCF_000517525.1 Limulus polyphemus
CTAAAACTACCTACATCATACGGTGATGTCACAAACTTGTATCTTTGTTAAATCACTCATTACACTGTCATTAAACCAATATACATTCTAAAACTACCTACATCACACGGTAATGTCACAAACTTATATCTTTGTTAAATCACTCATTACACTATCATTAAACCAATATACATTCTAAAACTACCTACATCATACGGTAATGTCCCAAACTTATATCTTTGTTAAATCACTCATTACACTGTCATTAAACCAATATTCATTCTAAAACTACCTACATCGTACGGTAATGTCACAAACATATCTTTGTTAAATCACTCATGACACTG
>NW_013865916.1:0-324 GCF_000517525.1 Limulus polyphemus
AGTGTCTTCTTATTGTACAGGACACATTATTGTTATATCTTGTGTTTCATACTGACAGTACACATTATCGTTGAATATTGTGTCTTCTTATTGACAGTACAGTATCGTTAAATCTTGTGTCTTCTTATTGAATGTACACAGTATCGTAAAATCTTGTGTCTTCTTATTGACAGGACACATTATTGTTATATTTTGTGTTTTCTTATTGACAGTACACAGTATCGTCAAATATTGTGTCTTCTTATTGACAGTACACAGTATCGTTAAATCTTGTGTCTTATTATTGACAGTACACAGTATCGTTAAATCCTGTGTCTTCTTATT
>NW_013865917.1:0-368 GCF_000517525.1 Limulus polyphemus
ACCAGTACCATAATCAGCTAATAACATCACAATAATACTAGACACCAGTACCATAATCAGCTAATAACATCACAATACTACTAGACACCAGTACCATAATCAGCTACTAAGATCACAATAATACCAGACAGCAGTACCATACTCAGCAAATAACATCACAATAATATCAAACAGCAGTACCATAATCAGCTACTAGATCACAATAATACTAGACACCAGTACCATAATCAGCTACTAAGATCACAATAATACCAGACAGCAGTACCATAATCAGCTAATAACATCACAATAATACCAGACAGCAGTACCATAATCAGCTACTAAGATCACAATAATACCAGACAGCAGTACCATAATCAGCTAATAAC
>NW_013865918.1:0-831 GCF_000517525.1 Limulus polyphemus
ATTTCTCTGTCTATCTATATATTTGTTACCAAATATATAGATAGACAGAGAGATAGAGTAACAAATATATAGATAGACAGAGAGAAAGTAACATATATATAGATAGACACAGAGATAGAGTAACAAATATATAGATAGACACAGAGATAGAGTAACAAATATATAGATAGACAGAGAGACAGAGTAACAAATATATAGAGATAGAGTAACAAATATACAGAGAGACAGAGTAACAAATATATATAGATAGAAAGAGAGATAGAGTAACAAATATATAGATAAACAGATTACTCTATCTCTCTGTCTATCTATATATTTGTTTATAGATAGACAGAGAGATAGAGATAGAGTAACAAATATCTCTGTCTAACTATATATTTGTTACTCTGTCTATCTATATATATTTGTTACTCTATCTCTCTGTCTATCTATATATATTTGTCACTCTATCTCTCTATATATATGTCTATCTATATATTTGTTACTCTGTCTCTCTGTCTATCTATGTATTTATTACTCTATCTCTCTGTCTATCTATATATTTGTTACTTCATCTCTGTCTATCTATATATTTGTTACTCTGTCTCTCTGTCTATCTATATATTTGTTACTCTGTCTCTCTGTCTATCTATATATTTGTTACTCTGTCTCTCTGTCTATCTATATATTTGTTACTACTGTCTCTCTATATATATTTGTTACTCTATCTCTCTGTCTATCTATATATATTTGTTACTCTGTCTCTCTGTCTATCTATATATTTGTTACTCTATCTCTCTGTCTATCTATATATTTGTTGTCTCTATCTCTCTGTCTATCTATATATTTGTT
>NW_013865919.1:0-326 GCF_000517525.1 Limulus polyphemus
CATCTTTTATAACAGAAAAGGATATCAAATATAAAACATCTGTTATGGCAGAAAAGAATACCAAATATAAAATATCTGTTATGGCAGAAAAGGATACCAAATTATGAAACATCTCTTATGTTAGAAGAGGATACCAAATATAAAACATCTGTTATGGCAGAAAATGATACCAAATTATGAAACATCTCTTATGTTAGAAAAGGATATCAAATATAAACATCTGTTATGGCAGAAAAGGATACCAAATTATGAAACATCTCTTACGGCAGAAAATGATTCCAAATATAAAACATCTTTTATAGCAGAAAAGGATATCAAATATAAAA
>NW_013865920.1:0-326 GCF_000517525.1 Limulus polyphemus
CTTAATAGGTACATTACTCCATGAACACCTAGGTGTAACTCTAATTACAGAATTTATAACCACCATTCTCATCTTTAGCCTTACTTGTTACAACTACTCCATGAACAATTAGGTGTCACTCTAGTTACCGAATTTATAACCACCAAATTCATCTTTAGCCTTACTTGGTACAACTACTCTATGAACACTAAGGTGTAACTCTAGTTACAGAATTTATAACCACCATACTCATCTTTAGCCTTACTTGGTACAACTACTCCATGAAATCTTAGGTGTAACTCTAGTTACTGAATTTATAACCAACATACTCGTCTTTAGCCTTACAT
>NW_013865921.1:0-327 GCF_000517525.1 Limulus polyphemus
AAGTTTAGAGGATGAGCATTGTGGTGTGTTAGACACGTTTAGAGGATGAGTATTGTGGTGTGTTAGACACGTTTAGAGGATGGGTATTGTGGTGTGTTAGATACGTTTAGTGGATGAATATTGTTGTGTGTTAGACACGTTTAGAGGATAAGTATTGTGGTGTGTTAGACACGTTTAGAGCATGAGTATTGTGATGTGTTAGACACGTTTAGAAGATGAGTATTGTGGTGTGTTAGACACGTTTAGTGGATGAGTATTGTTGTGTGTTAGATATGTTTAGAGGATGAGTATTGTGGTGTGTTAGACACGTTTAGAGGATGAGTATTG
>NW_013865922.1:0-326 GCF_000517525.1 Limulus polyphemus
CTTCTATATATATATTAAAAAAGAGGGCGTCTCGAATGCACTCGGACCTATATGATCCTTCTAGAAACTCATCACGTGTTACCAGCGTCACGTGACTTCCGCTGTCGTAACAGAATTAATATATGAAATAATGTGGTTAATATGTTAAAAATTTCTGATATATATATATATATAATTAAATGTACATTCACGAGAGGGAAAGAAAACAACAACAACAAAAAATCGCAGCCACAATACAAACATCCCAACACATGGGCACAAATCATAAGGTGGGTCATCATGTAACGTGACCTAGTTTTTAGATAAATGTCATAAAATGTGGAGGG
>NW_013865923.1:0-327 GCF_000517525.1 Limulus polyphemus
AGGGATGTGTGAAGTACAAAGTAGGGTTGTGTGAAGTACAAAGTATGGATGTGTGAAGTACAAAGTAGGATGTATGAAGTACAAAGTAAGCTGTGTGAAGTACAAAGTATGGATGTGTGAAGTACAAAGTATGGATGTGTGAAGTACAAAGTAGGATGTATGAAGCACAAAGTAGGGTGTATGAAGTACAAAGTAGGAATGTGTGAAGTACAAAGTAGGATGTATGAAGTACAAAGTAAGCTGTGTGAAGTACAAAGTAGGGATGTGTGAAGTACAAAGTATGGATGTGTGAAGTACAAAGTAGGATGTATGAAGCACAAAGTAGGG
>NW_013865924.1:0-347 GCF_000517525.1 Limulus polyphemus
AGTGTAATAATATCAACACTATACATTACTAGAGTGTAATAATATCAATACATTTATGATTAGAGTGTAATAATATCAACACTATACATGATTAGAGTGTAATAATATCAACACTATTTATGATTAGAGTGTAATAATATCAACACTACACAAGATTAGAGTGTAATAATATCAACACTACACACGATTAGAGTGTAATAACATCAACACTATACATTACTAGAGTGTAATAATATCAACACTATTTATGATTAGAGTGTAATAATATCAACACTACACACGATTAGAGTGTAATAATATCAACACTATACATTACTAGAGTGTAATAATATCAACACTATTTATGA
>NW_013865925.1:0-327 GCF_000517525.1 Limulus polyphemus
TTATGCCAAGTAGGGCTAAAGATGAGTGTGGTGGTTTTAAATTCAGTAACTAGAGTTACACCTAGGTTTTCGTGGATTTGTTGTACCAAATAACGCTAAAGATGAGTATGGTGGTTATAAATTCGGTAAAATATAGTTATACTTAAATGTTCATGGAGTAGTTGTACCAAGTAAGGCTAAAGATGAGTATGGTGATTATAAATTCGGTAACTAGAGTTATACCTAGGTGTTTATGGAGTAGTTGTACCAAGTAAGGCTAAATATGAGTATGTTGGTTACAAATTCAGTTACTAGAGTTACACCTAGGTGTTCGTGGAGTTGTTAGTA
>NW_013865926.1:0-326 GCF_000517525.1 Limulus polyphemus
AATTATTAACCTCAGATCTCAAGCTACTCCGTAATTGCACTGTGGAACCGTTTAACTTATCTATTATATGTCCTTTTATCTTCATAGACATTAGTTGTTGTTGTTGTTTTTTGCTACACCCTGTACTGTTCTGCTGTCTAGCAATACAGCTCAACAGTAACATGTATCTTAGTTATTAACCTCAGAACTCAAGCTACTCCGTAATTGCACTGTGGAATCGTTTAATGAACTTTCAACGTAGATTAAAATTGGTCTACAATCTAAACTAAAAGTTACTGCTATAGTAGACCAAAAACTCGCTTTTTAGTTGATCAATTATTATCTTC
>NW_013865927.1:0-505 GCF_000517525.1 Limulus polyphemus
CAGCAGACGATAAGATGCTTAGAATACGAATAAATAGGAATGTATTATTCATGGATACTTTGTCAGGCAATATGCAATAATGATAAAAACAGCAGACGATAAGATGCTAAGTATACGAATAAATAGGAATGTATTATTCATGGATACTTTGTCAGGCAATATGCAACAATGATAAAAACAGCAGACGATAAGATGCTTAGAATACGAATAAATAGGAATGTATTATTTCTGGATACTTTGTCAGGCAACATGCAATAATGATAAAACAGCAGACGATAAGATGCTAAGTATACGAATAAATAGGAATGTATTTTTCATGGATACATTTTCGTATTCTTAGCGTCTTATCGTCTGCTGTTTTTATCATTGTTGCATATTGCCTGACAAAGTATCCATGAATAATACATTCCTATTTATTCGTATACTTAGCATCTTATCGTCTGCTGTTTTTATCATTATTGCATATTGCCTGACTAAATAGGAATGTATTATTCATGGATACTTT
>NW_013865928.1:0-515 GCF_000517525.1 Limulus polyphemus
AGTAGATGGAGGAATTCTGAGGATATAATCGAATAAAGTAGATGGAGGAATTCTGAGGATATTATCGAATAAAGTAGACGGAGGAATTCTGAGGATATTATAGAATAAAGTAGATGGAGGAATTCTGAGGATATTATCGAATAAAGTAGACGGAGGAATTCTGAAGATGTTATCGAATAAAGTAGATGGAGGAATTCTGAGGATATTATCGAATAAAGTAGATGGAGGAATTCTGAGGATATTATCGAATAAAGTAGATGGAGGAATTCTGAGGATATTATCGAATAAAGTAGATGGAGGAATTCTGAGGATATTATCGAATAAAGTAGATTGAGGAATTCTGAGGATATTATCGAATAAAGTAGATGGAGGAATTCTGAGGATGTTATCGAATGAAGTAGATGGAGGAATTCTGAGGATATTATCGAATAAAGTAGACGGAGGAATTCTGAGGATATTATAGAATAAAGTAGATGGAGGAATTCTGAGGATATTATCGAATAAAGTAGACGGAG
>NW_013865929.1:0-327 GCF_000517525.1 Limulus polyphemus
TATTAATCGGTAAAAGTAAGGAATTAATCGGTAAAAGTAAGGAATTAATCGGTAAAAGTAAAGAATTAAACAGTAAAAGTAAGGATTTAATCGGTAAAGTAAGGAATTAATCGGTAAAGTAAAGAATTAATCGGTAAAAGTAAGGAATTAATCGGTAAAAGTAAAGAATTAAACAGTAAAAGTAAGGAATTAATCGGTAAAAGTAAAGAATTAAACAGTAAAAGTAAGGAATTAATCGGTAAAGTAAAGAATTAATCGGTAAAGTAAAGAATTAATCGGTAAAAGTAAGGAATTAATCGGTAAAAGTAAGGAATTAATCAGTAAAAG
>NW_013865930.1:0-327 GCF_000517525.1 Limulus polyphemus
CAGTTTTTTGTTGGACATATCTATTCAGGCCAGATTAACACATATAATAAGCCATACAATATGGTCTCCAGCTGAATTGGGGGTCCACGTGAGGTCAGCCTTATTTTCCCCTCCTCAAGCGCCTCCATTGGTTCAGTGGTAAGTCTTCAGTCTTATAACGCTAAAAATTGAGTTTTGATACCCACGTAGGCACAGCATAGAAAACCCATTATATTGCTTCGTGCTTCCCAAGACTTTTGGGGGATGACATTTAGCATAAAAGTAGAACCTATATACTTTTGTTGCTCCTTTACAGGATGTGGCTTGTTTATAAAGGTAACCTTTCTT
>NW_013865931.1:0-326 GCF_000517525.1 Limulus polyphemus
ATTCCGACATATAAAAGGCCATGACGTCTTCTTATCAAATAAACCGCACCTTTTGGATTGTTTTTACTCTGGGTTAGCGAAAGTTCAATTTTTTTTAGCTTTTATAGTGATATAATATTTTTCGTCAATGCTATAATGTCTCAATTTTCTAGATTCCGACGAAATAAGCACTATAGGATATTTTTCTATTAATTTTGCGTCAAAAAAACACTTTTATCCATTTTCCAAAAAAATTCATATTTTCACCAAAAACCAAAGGCTATAGCCCATGTTTTTTCCCAAATTTTGAAAAAAATTGTTTTTCTTCATATTTCAATACAAAGATG
>NW_013865932.1:0-456 GCF_000517525.1 Limulus polyphemus
ATGACTGTGAGGTGTAACGTTATGTTCAGACAACTATATTCCACACATGACTGTGAGGTGTAACGTTATGTTCAGACAACTATATTCCACACTTGACTGTGAAGTGTAACGTTATGTTCAGACAACTATATTCCACACATGACTGTGAAGTGTAACGTTAGGTTCAGACAACTATATTCCACACATGACTGTGAAGTGTAACGTTAGGTTCAGACAACTATATTCCACACATGACTGTGAGGTGTAACGTTATGTTCAGACAACTATATTCCACACTTGACTGTGAGGTGTAACTTTAGGTTCAGACAACTATATTCCACACTTGACTGTGAAGTGTAACGTTATGTTCAGACAACTATATTCCACACTTGACTGTGAAGTGTAACGTTATGTTCAGACAACTATATTCCACACATGACTGTGAGGTGTAACGTTATGTTCAGACAACTATATTCC
>NW_013865933.1:0-355 GCF_000517525.1 Limulus polyphemus
ATCCGTAACGACCTTTCTATCAATCTGTTAAACTGACAAAGATCCATGATGACCTTTCTATCAATCTGTTAAACTGACAAAGATCCATGATGACCTTTCTATCAATCTGTTAAACTGACAAAGATCCATGATGACCTTTCTATCAATCTGTTAAACTGACAAAGATCCATGATGACCTTTCTATCAATCTGTTAAACTGACAAAGATCCATGATGACCTTTCAAACAATCTGTTAAACTGACAAAGATCCATGATGACTTTTCAAAACAATCTGTTAAACTGACAAAGATCCATGGTGACCTTTCAATCAATCTGTTAAACTGATAAAGATCCATGATGACCTTTCTATCAATCT
>NW_013865934.1:0-418 GCF_000517525.1 Limulus polyphemus
AAACCACTGAATCATTGCCATGGTAGCTGACAACGTGGAGCCTAGATAAAATGGTATATTCACAAGAAACATAACACAGGAATCTAGCATTTACCACATATACTAAAGGGCTATACCATATGGACATTTGATTTACTTGTAACATATCTTCTTCGTAATAAAGATCTGAATGTACCGCAGGACATTTCAATGGTTGTCCTGAGAATGATGGATCCAAGCAGTACCAGAAATAATACAAATCTAAGTAGTCCCATACATAGCGCGGATCCAAGCAATCCCATACAAAGTACAGATCCAAGCAGTCCCAGTTCTGAATTATTTTGTACAAGGTAGGGTCGGCGTGGTCTTGTAGTTAGCGTACCTCGATTGTGAATACAGAATTTGCATCTTCTTGCCTCAAAAAAAAAAAAAACGCGTT
>NW_013865935.1:0-792 GCF_000517525.1 Limulus polyphemus
ACTCATCGAAACTCACTCACTGCCGAATTCCACAAAATTGCCGCCACCCCCAAACCATGGTGCAAATACCTATCCCCATACAATATGATACACAACACCACTACCACATCTCCATGATCAACAGAAACAATCACAACTTACTGGTTTTGTTTTTGCCTAATCAATACATTATTCAGTTTCATTTCAGGTTCACGTCACTGAATCTTCATTTGGGCACTAGCCGGGCATTTATTTGGTCCCGACTAGTGAAAGTGGGTTTTCTCGGGGTACACATCTAATTCTCAGGCATTGGATCCGTAGATCCCAGCCTCGGCACCTTGATCCACCGATCCACGCCAGGCCCTGTAAAGGCCCGTTTGCGTATTTTGTTTCGATAACTTGTCATATTCAGCTGACGACTTGCTCCTTCTTCAAAGAACAACCGGTCCATGTTTCTGCTACGGCTTGGACTTGCCTTCACTTCTGCCCACCTGCCTCTCCTTCACACGACCACCCATAGTATATGTGTGGGTATGCATGTATATGTATATATATGTATGTATGTAAATATTTTTTTTTTTTTCTCTCTTTTTGATTAACTAATCAATTAATTGATTGATTAATTGATCAATTGACCGTTCGCCCATTCGGCTCATTACTCCGGTGACCACTAGACAAAATGTAATCTATTACCACGAGCAGGGTGAAGGAGGATTGTTTAATCTTCGAACACCCTAGATTGATAATTGTTTCCTTCGGAAACAATTATTTTTAAATCTAAATAACTGCCAGTTCTTCTTCTTCAAATAAAGT
>NW_013865936.1:0-730 GCF_000517525.1 Limulus polyphemus
CCAACTTTAAGTTGTGGGTGCAAGTTGGCCCTGTGATAAAGCTCTGGACACCACAAAATATTCTCCCCACTTTAAGTTGTGGGTGCAAGTTGGCTCTGTAGTAGAGTTCTGGACACCACAAAATATTCTCACGACTTTAAGTTGTGGACGCAAGTTGGCCCTGTAGTAGAGTTCTGGATACTACAAACTATTCTCCCCACTTTAAGTTGTGGACACAAGTTGGCCCTGTAGTAGAGTTCTGGACACCACAAAATATTCTCCCCACTTTAAGAGTTGAGTGCAAGTTGGCCCTGTAGTAGAGTTCTGGACACCACAAAATATTCTCCCCACTTTAAGTTGTGGGTGCAAGTTGGCCCTGTGATAGAGTTCTGGACACCACAAAATATTCTCCCCACTTTAAGTTGTGGGTGCACGTTGGCCCTGTAGTAGAGCTCTGGATACTACAAACTATTCTCCCGACTTTAAGTTGTGGGTGCAAGTTGGCCCTGTGATAGAGCTCTGGATACTACAAAATATTCTCCCCACTTTAAGTTGTGGACGCAAGTTGGCCCTGTAGTAGAGCTCTGAACACCACAAAATATTCTCCCCACTTTAAGTTGTGGGTGCAAGTTGGCCCTGTAGTAGAGCTCTGGATACTACAAACTATTCTCCCCACTTTAAGTTGTGGGTGCAAGTTGGCCCTGTAGTAGAGTTCTGGATACTACAAACTATTCTCCCCAATTTAAGTTGT
>NW_013865937.1:0-491 GCF_000517525.1 Limulus polyphemus
AAGATTTAACGATAATGTGTACAGTCAGTAAGAAAACACAAGATTTAACGATACTGTGTACTGTCAATAAGAAGCCACAAGATTTAACGAAATTGTGTACTGTCAGTAAGAAAACACAAGATTTAACAATAATGTGTACTGTCAAAAAGAAGACACAAGATTTAACGACACTGTGTACTGTCAATAAGAATACACAAGATTTAACAATACTGTGTACTGTCAATAAAAAGACACAATATTTGACAATACTGTGTACTGTAAATAAGAAGACACAAGATTTAACAATACTTTGTTCTGTCAATAAGAAGACACAAAATTTAACAATTGACAGTACACAGTATAAGAATACACAAGATTTAACGATACTGTGTACAACAAATAAGAAAACACAAGATTTAACGATACTGTGTACTGTCAATAAGAAGACACAAGATTTAACGATACTGTGTATTTCAATAAGAAGACACACGATTTAGACAATACTGTGTACT
>NW_013865938.1:0-327 GCF_000517525.1 Limulus polyphemus
TGATTTAACGATACTGTGTACTGTCAATAAGAAGACACAATATTCAACGATAATGTGTACTGTCAATAAGAAGACACAAGATTTAATGTTTCTGTGTACTGTCAATAATAAGACACAATATTCAACGATAATGTGTACTGTCAGTAAGAAAAAACAAGATTTAACAATAATGTGTCCTGTCAATAAGAAGACACAAGATTTAACGATACTGTGTACTGTCAATAAGAAGGCACAAGATATAACAATACTGTGTACTGTCAATAAGAAGACACTAGATTTAACGATACTATGTACTGTCATAAAGAAGACATAATATTCAACGATAAT
>NW_013865939.1:0-327 GCF_000517525.1 Limulus polyphemus
TTATACATTCAGTAACTAGAGTTAAACCTAAGTGTTCATGGAATAGTTGTACCAAATAAGGCTAAAGATGAGTTTAGTGGTTATAAATTCTGTAAGTAGAGTTACACCTAGATGTTCATGCAGTAGTTGTACCAAGTAAGGCTAAAGATGAGTATGGTGGTTATAAATTCGGTTAATAGAGTTATACCTAGGTATTCGTGGAGTTATTGTACCAAATAACGCTACTGATAAGTATGGTGGTTACAAATTCAGTAACTAGAGTTAAACCTAAGTGTTCGTGAAGTTGTTGTACCAAATAACGCTAAAGATGAGTATTGGGGTTACAAA
>NW_013865940.1:0-358 GCF_000517525.1 Limulus polyphemus
GGTGGGTGGTGATGACTAGCAGCCTTCCCTCTAGTCTTACACTGCTAAATTAGGGGATGGTTGGCGTCAGGAAGGGCATCCGACCGTAAAAACCCCGCCATAACCGAAAATAGCGACCCCGTATAGCTACGGAAGAAGAAGTTGTGATAGAGGTTGAAATATCCGCTCACATCAGATACGAAATCCCATACTATAGTCAATGGAGAAATGCTGTCGTTAACTTGGAGAAGCGATGATAGAGATTGTTATCCAAACAAGTTAGACAACTTCAAACTCTCTTTGGCAACGAAGGAGTGGTATAGTGTGCCTTTAAACAAAATCTACATGAACATATAGACCGTTACATACAGCCCAGTGG
>NW_013865941.1:0-327 GCF_000517525.1 Limulus polyphemus
GGAGTATGTTCCTTCATCAGGTACTCTGAGTACTGTCAACAGTATAGAAGGGGTATGTATGTTCCCTCTTCAGGTACTCTGAATACTGTCAACTGTATAGAAGGAGTATGCTCCCTCATTAGGTTCTCTGAGTACTGTCAACAGTATAGAAGGAGTATGTTCCTTCATCAGGTACTCTGAGTACTTCCAACAGTATAGAAGGAGTATGTTCCTTCATCAGGTACTCTGAGTACTGTCAACAGTATAGAAGGGGTATGTATGTTCCCTCTTCAGGTACTCTGAGTACTGTCAACTGTATAGAAGGAGTATGTTCCTTCATCAGGTACT
>NW_013865942.1:0-323 GCF_000517525.1 Limulus polyphemus
ATGTAATCCATCTATCTTACTTGTTTATCGCCATGTAATCCATCTATCTTACTTGTTTATCGCTATGTAATCCATCTATCTTACTTGTTTATCGCCATGTAATCCATCTATCTTACTTGTTTATCGCATGTAATCCATCTATCTTACTTGTTTATCGCCATGTAATCCATCTATCTTACTTGTTTATCGCCATGTAATCCATCTATCTTACTTGTTTATCGCATTGTAATCCATCTATCTTACTTGTTTATCGCATTGTAATCCATCTATCTTACTTGTTTATCGCCATGTAATCCATCGAACATTTCTGTTTATCGCCATGT
>NW_013865943.1:0-327 GCF_000517525.1 Limulus polyphemus
AATAACGGTATTGTTGAAGTGAAAAAACGAAACGATAACGGTATTGTTGAAGTGAAAAACGAAACGATAACAGTATTTTCGCAATGAAAATAACAAAAAACGAAAAAAACACACTGTTTAAATTTTCGTTTTATGTGCCTTGTTATGCATCTTCTTTATAGATATAATAGTACTGTCTGTTGTATGTCCATCGCAGGGTGTGGATGGATCTTCATCAAAATTAGTATGGAGGTTCATTAGGTCCATGCAGGGGTATATACAAATTTTCAGTTTTGCGTTTTGCGGTTTTTTTATGGGCGTTTCTTAAAACTACTTCGCCCTCTGTTG
>NW_013865944.1:0-327 GCF_000517525.1 Limulus polyphemus
GATATAAAATTGACATATACCTGAAGTAAAAATTATCTATATTTAGCTGAAAAGAAAAGAAAAACAACAGATAAAAAAATAAAAACAGAAGGGAGACTACATATAACTGGAGAATAAAACATGAAAAATTATTTAAGTTGGAGAAGAATAGGAAAAAGGCATAATTTTAGTTAGAGTAGAAAAGAGATGTTTACTTTCTGCTAAAGAACAAAATAAAGCAAAGAAAAGTAAGGAAAAAAAGACAATTTTAGTTAGAGTAGAAAAGAGATGTTTACTTTCTGCTAAAGAACAAAATAAAGCACAGAAAAGTAAGAAAAAAAAAAGACA
>NW_013865945.1:0-327 GCF_000517525.1 Limulus polyphemus
TAATATTTTAACATTATAATCTACCATCTATATTAAGGTCAGTTGGTAATATTTTAACACTATAATCTATCATCTGTATCAAGGTCAGTTGGTAATATTTTAACACTATAATCTATCAACTGTATTAAGGTCAGGTGGTAATATTTTAACATTATAATCTATCATCTGTATTAAGGTCAGGTGGTAATATTTTAGCATTATAATCTACCATCTATATTAAGGTCAGGTGGTAATATTTTAACATTATAATCTATCATCTGTATTAAGGTCAGTTGGTAATATTTTAACATTATAATCTATCATCTGTATTAAGGTCAGGTGGTAATA
>NW_013865946.1:0-327 GCF_000517525.1 Limulus polyphemus
AAAATATATGACATAATTCACTGAAGTCAGTCCCTTTTATATACGCACTCTTCAAACCGGTTTAAACACGGCAATGCAAGTTAAAAGACGATCGCTGCAGCAGGCTCGTAATCGCTTTTCTTGGAAGCTTCATTGCTTTGATATCCAAAGTCGCAAAAAGTTGCCTGTTCGGGTTTAATCCGTGTATTGAACCAGTGTTCCAGATTTAAATATAAATATATAAACACATATGTACAACACGCAAATATACGTAGAAGCACACACAATACATGCACACATCTTCTCTATTACAAAGCTGTGTAATCACGCACACACTCATCACACTAC
>NW_013865947.1:0-327 GCF_000517525.1 Limulus polyphemus
TTTATAATAAGGTAATAATATAACAAGTATTTAAACAAGTTCGTATTTTTAGGGTTTATAATTAGGTAATAATATAACAAGTCTTTAAACAAGTTCATATTCTCGGGGTTTATAATAAGGTAATAATATAACAAATCTTTAAACAAGTTCATATTCTTAGGGTATATAAATAGGTGATAATATAACAAGTGTTTAAACAAGTTCATATTCTTACGGTTTATAAGTATGTAATAATATAACAAGTATTTAAATATGTTCATATTATCAGGGTTAATAATAAGGTAATAATATAACAAGTCCTTATACAAGTTCATATTCTTGCGGTTT
>NW_013865948.1:0-540 GCF_000517525.1 Limulus polyphemus
GGGTATCGAAGCCACGGGAGTGAGAGAAGTGACGATGACGTTTTAATGGCAGGTAGCTCGGGAACCGCAATATTTTTCCTGAGAAATACTTTTCTGTAGGTATGAATACAGAGCGACTTAATTACTGAGTTTTTGTAACTCTGTCATCTGGTGTGTCTTTCTTGGGCCGTAACAAAATATGTAGGGAACTTTAGATAAAAGTAAGCTGTCCGATGAAGATAAAACACTTTAATACCTGGTCAACTTTAGATCTTACAGAAAATCCCTGGGATCACTAGTGTACTACGTTACTTTTACTGAATGACAGTTCTGTGATAACGGTCCGAGAAACTTGGATCACTCGTGTGCTACGTTACTTTTACTGAATGACAGTTCTGTGATAACGGTCCGAGAAACTTGGATCACTAGTGCACTACGTTACTTTTACTGAATGACAGTTCTGTGATAACGGTCCGAAAAACTTGGATCACTAGTGCACTACGTTACTTTTACTGAATGACAGTTCTGTGATAACGGTCCGAGGAACTTGGATCACTCGTG
>NW_013865949.1:0-327 GCF_000517525.1 Limulus polyphemus
TTTACAGTATTTGTATACAATATATATTTACAGTATCTGTGTACAATATGTATTTACAGTATCTGTATACACTGTATATTTACAGTATCTGTATACACTGTATATTTACAGTATCTGTATACAATATATAGTTACAGTATCTGTATACACTGTATATTTACAGTATCTGTATACACTGTATATTTACAGTATCTGTATACAATATATAGTTACACTATCTGTATACAATATATATTTACAGTATCTGTGTACAATATATATTTACAGTATCTGTATACACTGTATATTTACAGTATCTGTATACAATATATATTATCAGTATCTGTT
>NW_013865950.1:0-326 GCF_000517525.1 Limulus polyphemus
AGTTGTTGCTGAGAGATCAGTTCGTAGATGCCTTGGACAGTCCACAACTTAAGATACAAGTGAAGCAAGCACACCCCTCTATCATGCAGGATGCAATGGCCAGAGCTCTCGAATTTGAATCCTACGTTAGGTCCAGCGCAGAGGTACCGAGGTTGGTACAGTCATCTGGATTCAAGGCCAGAAAAGGTCAGCTTTCAGAGAGGTTTGAGGGACTTTGCTGGCACTGTAATAAACTTGGGCACAAGAGAGCTCAATGCTGGAACCTTCAACACAGGGGAGGTGCCACAGCAGGAAAGGCTGGTATCCAGAAAGGTTGTTGGGACTGT
>NW_013865951.1:0-327 GCF_000517525.1 Limulus polyphemus
CTACTATTAACTAAATGTTGGTCTAATAACTACTATTAACTAAATGTTAATCTAATAGCTACCATTAACTAAATGTTGGTCTAATAAATACTATTAATTAAATATTGGTGTAATAACTACTATTAACTACATGTTGGTCTAATAACTACTATTAACTACATGTTGGTCTAGTAACTACTATTAACTACATGTTGGTCTAATAACTACTATTAACTACATGTTGGTCTAATAACTATTATTAACTACATGTTGGTCTAATAACTATTATTAACTAAATGTTGGTCTAATAACTATTATTAACTACATGTTGGATTAATAACTACTATT
>NW_013865952.1:0-327 GCF_000517525.1 Limulus polyphemus
CCGCTTGTGGAAGTCACATCCTAACCTTGTCATACTTCCAAACTCAGAATACTTGTATTATATGAACCACTTATTGACAACTTGTGGAAGTCACATCCTAACCTTGTCATATGAGTACTTCCAAACTCAGGATACTTGTATTATATGAACCACTTGTGGAAGTCACATCCTAACCTTGTCATACTTCCAAACTCAAGATACTTGTATTATATAAACTACTTGTGGAAGTCACATCCTAACCTTGTCATACTTCCAAACTCAGGATACTTGTATTATATGAACCACTTGTTGACAACTTGTGGAAGTCACATCCTAACCTTGTCATAA
>NW_013865953.1:0-612 GCF_000517525.1 Limulus polyphemus
GATGTCCAGCGTGTCAAGGAGAGAGGTAGATGTCCAGCGTGTCAAAGAGGGAGGTAGAGGTTCAGCGTGTCAAGGAAAGAGGTAGAGGTCCAGCGTGTCAAGGAGAGAGGTAGAGGTCCAGCGTGTCAAGGAGGGAGGTAGAGGTCCAGCGTGTCAAGGAGGGAGGTAAAGGTTCATCGTGTCAAGGAGAGAGGTAGATGTCCAGCGTGTCAGAGAGGGAGGTAGAGGTTCAGCGTGTCAAGGAGAGAGGTAGAGGTCCAGCGTGTTAAAGAGGGAAGTAGAGGTCCAGCGTGTCAAGGAGAGAGGTAGATGTCCAGCGTGTCAAAGAGGGAGGTAGAGGTCCAGCGTGTCAAGGAGAGAGGTAGAGGTCCAGCGTGTCAAGGAGGGAGGTAGAGGTCCAGCCTGTCCCTGATCCTCCCAGTTCACATGACTAAATGAAACTACTCTTCGAGCTACTCTAAACTTGGTCTCTTGAACCTTTCTTTCTCCGTTGTTTTAAAACGATCTCTCTAGTTGGTCAATCCCTCCGCTATACCAAGAGTTGGCGGGGGTGATGTTGACTTCCTATACACTAGAAGCAAAGTCTCTTGTACCAAGAGTTGGCGGTGGGTG
>NW_013865954.1:0-566 GCF_000517525.1 Limulus polyphemus
AGGTTTCTATTTACCATATATATTTATCGATGTGATTAATTCATCAGGAGTTTTTATTTATCATATATATATATATAACGTTGTAAATGTTTAATCAGAAATTTTTATTTATCATATATATATCTATATATATAGCGATGTCAATTTTTAAACAGAAGTTTTTCTTTACCATATATATATATATATCGTTGTAAATGTTTACTCAGAAGTTTTTATTTACCATATGTATATATATCGATGTCAATTTTTAAACAGAAGTTTTATTTACCATACATATATATATCGTTGTGAATTTTTAATCAGAAGTTTTTATTTACCATATATATATATCGATGAGAATGTTTAATCAGGAGTTTTTGTTTACCATATATATATCGAAGTGAATGTTTAATCAGAAGTTTTATTTACCATGTATATGCATATCGTTGAGAATGTTTAATCCGAAGTTTTTATTTGCCATATATATGTAGATGTGAATTTTAATCAGAAGTTTTATTTACCATATATATATATATATCGTTGTGAATTTTTAATATGAAGTTTTTTTACCATATATATATCGTGAT
>NW_013865955.1:0-349 GCF_000517525.1 Limulus polyphemus
AAAAGTAGTTAATAATAGTTATTAGACCAACATGTAGTTAATAGTAGTTATTAGACCAACTTTCATTTAATAATAGTTATTAGACCAACATTTAGTTAATAATAGTTATTAGACAAAAAAGTAGTTAATAGTAGTTATTAGACCAACATTTAGTTAATAGTAGTTATTAAACAACATTTAGTTAATAGTAGTTATTAGACCAACATTTAGTTAATAGTAGTTATTAGACAAAAAAGTAGATAATAGTAGTTATTAGACTAACATTTAATTAATAGTAGTAATTAGACCAACATGTAGTTAATAGTAGTTATTAGACCAACATTTACTAATAACTACTATTAAGGACCAA
>NW_013865956.1:0-970 GCF_000517525.1 Limulus polyphemus
GACACAAGATTTAACGATACTGGGTACTGTCAATAAGATAACACAAGATTTAACAATACTGTGTACCCTCGATAAGAAGACACAAGATTTAACGATACTTTGTACTGTCAATAAGAAGACACAAGACTTAACGATACTGTGTACTGTCAATAAGAAGACACAAGATTTAACGATACTGTGTACTGTCAATAAGAAGACACAAGATTTACGATACTGTGTACTGTCAATAAGAAGACACAAGATATAAGAATACTGTGTACTATCACTAACAAGCCACAAGAATTAACAATACTGTGTACTATCACTAACAAGCCAAAAGATTTAAAATACTGTGTACTGTTACTGTGTACTGTCAATAACAAGACACAAGATTTAACTGTCTTCTTATTGACAGTAAACACTATCACACAGTATTGTTAAATCTAGGTCAATAAGAAGACACAAGATTTAACGTAACTGTGTACTGTCAATAAGAAGACACAAGATTTAACGATACTGTGTACTGTCAATAAGAAGACACAAGATTTACGATACTGTGTACTGTCAATAAGAAGACACAAGATATAACGATACTGTGTAATGTCAATAAGAAGACACAAGATTTAACGATACTGTGTACTGTCAATAATAAGACACAAGATTTAACGATACTGTGTACTGTCAATAAGAAGACACAATATTTAACGATAGTGTGTTGTCTTCTTATTGACAGTCTAGATTTAACAATACTGTGTACTCTCAATAAGAAGACACAAGATTTAACGATACTGTGTACTGTCTCTTCTTATTACCAGTATCGTTAAATCTTGTTGTACTGTCAATTAAGAAGACACAAGATTTAACGATACTGTGTACTGTCAATAAGAAGACACAAGATTTAACGATACTGTGTACTGTCAATAAGAAGACACAAGATTTAACGATACTGTGTACTGTCAATAAGAAGACACAAGATATAACGATACTGTGT
>NW_013865957.1:0-327 GCF_000517525.1 Limulus polyphemus
GTAATGGATCTTCAATTGTGTCATGTTTACTTGCATAATAATATATAAATTAAAATTCAAAGAGGAGAGGATTCGAATATTATATATGCATATAATATTCAAATATATATATATAAACACACATTTTCTTACTCACGTAAAAAAATTACAAAATCCTCTCAACGAGGATTGGATTCGAACCCACGTGGGCATAACCCAATGGATTAGGAGGTCATCGCCTTAACCACTCGGCCACCTCATCTCTATAAAAGCGCTTTATGAAACTTATAACCGAAATAAACTAAATATAATTTAATTTTATAATATAAAAGCATTCGTAGCAGTGTT
>NW_013865958.1:0-327 GCF_000517525.1 Limulus polyphemus
AATTACAACAACTATTTTTTTTAATTACAACAACGATAACAATTCTAAAATAATTTTTATTTAACTGCTATTGCTTAAGATATTTTTTAATTAGGACAAATATTAAAATTGAAATTATACAAACTGTAGCTGCTACGAATTTTTTCGTATAAATATACCTTTAACAATTAAATGTTTAACCTTTAAATTACACTGATTTGTTTGCATAACATTCATTGCCGGTTGGCTCCAAATACTACATCATATTGAGTAATTTATATTTTTCTTAAAAAGAAGACTAACATCACATTTATTTTCTGTGTAAAATACAGAGAAAGTATAATATAA
>NW_013865959.1:0-254 GCF_000517525.1 Limulus polyphemus
AGTAAACAGTATCGTTAAATCTTGTGTCTTTTTATTGATTGTACACATTATTGTTATATCTTGTGTCTTCTTCTTGAGAATACACAGTATTGTTAAATCTTGTGTCTTCTTATTGACAGTACACAGTATTGTTAAATCTTGTGTCTTCTTATTGAGAGAAACAAGTATTGTTATTTATTGTGTCTTCTTATTGAGAGTACCCAGTATTGTTAAATCATGTGTCTTCTTCTTGAGAACACACAGTATTGTTAAAT
>NW_013865960.1:0-328 GCF_000517525.1 Limulus polyphemus
TATTACTATATCTAGGTAAACTACCTGGACCTTATGATAACATCTTCTTCAAACATTGTACATTCGTTACAGTGTTAATTTATAATAGTTTTCTTTATTACTCATTCAATCATCTTTATATTCCCCCCCCCCATTAGCACAGTGGGATGTCTGAGGACTTACAAACAAAACAACGGATTTCAATAGTTGGCAGAGTACAGATAGCCCATTGTGTAGCTTTGTGCTTAACTTCAAACATATTCTAAACTGTTTAGTTGCACTTGTTATAAAATACTGTTAGGTCTGTGTTCGTTTGTTGATCTCCCGCTTTATTTGCCAGTCTTATATA
>NW_013865961.1:0-326 GCF_000517525.1 Limulus polyphemus
AAATCTTATTTATTCTTATTGTACAGTACACAGTATCGTTAAATCTTGTGTCTTCTTATTGAAAGTACACAGTATCGTTAAATCTTGTGTCTTATTATTGTACAGGACACATTATTGTTAAATCTTGTGTTTTCATTCTGTACAGTACACATTATCGACGAATATTGTCTCTTCTTATTGACAGTACACAGTATCGTTAAATCTTGTGTCTTCTTATTGACAGTACACAGTATCGTTAAATCTTGTGTCTTCTTATTGACAGTACACAGTATCGTTAAATCTTGTGTCTTCTTATTGACAGTACACAGTATCGTTAAATCTTGTGT
>NW_013865962.1:0-325 GCF_000517525.1 Limulus polyphemus
TATTACCTATGAAAAGAATGTGATTATTGTATAATATTAGCTATGAACAGAATGTGATTATTGTATAATATTAGCTATGAACAGAATTTGATTAGTGTATAATATTACCTACTAAAAGAATGTGATTAGTGTATAATATTACCTATGAAAAGATTGTGATTAGTGTATAATATTACCTATGAAATGATTGTGATTAGTGTATAATATTACCTGTGAAAAGATTGTGATTAGTGTATAATATTACTTACTAAAAGAATGTGATTAGTGTATAATATTACTTACTAAAAGAATGTGATTAGTGTATAATATTACCTATGAAAAGAAT
>NW_013865963.1:0-328 GCF_000517525.1 Limulus polyphemus
AAAGTTACGGGAAGTTGTGCTGCGTCAATCCCATGATACTGTAACAGGAGGACATCTCGGAGTTAAGAAAACATTGAGTCACCCACGACACAGATTTTACTGGATAGGTATGAGACAAGATGTGGAAGAATGGTGCAGAACATGCAGTACATGTTGTGTTAAAAGGGGATCCAAACATAAGGGACGTGCTCCAATGAAGTTATATCAAGTTGGTGCACAAATGGAAAGAGTAGCCATCGACATTGCTGGTCCTCTGCCCCAACCTCATGCTGGAAACAAGTACATTTGTGTGGTGATGGATTATTTCACCAAATGGCCGGAGGCATAT
>NW_013865964.1:0-327 GCF_000517525.1 Limulus polyphemus
TCTGAGAGACGATCCACTGTGTCATATGTACCTTCCCATGGAGAAGACAACTTAGGAGACTTCCCTTTGGACTTCCTGGGATTATACAACCACTCCTTCTCTCCTAGTACAAAGCTGACTTCAGTAAATCTCTTATCATGACATAGCTTCATGGAATCATCAGACGTTTTCAAGTTTGAATGCACTTGATGGTGAATATCATCCACCTTTCAGATAACTCTTTCATGAACTCTGGCACATTTTCAGGCAACTCTTCTTAAGGTGAGCGTCCTGTTATCAGGTCCACTGGCAACCGAAGTTCCCAACCAAACATCAGCTTTGCTGGAA
>NW_013865965.1:0-323 GCF_000517525.1 Limulus polyphemus
AATAATAAATATTAAACCAACATGTAGTTAATAATAGTTATTAGACCAATATGTAGTTAATAGTAGTTATTAGACCTACATGTAGTTAATAGTAGTTATTAGACCAATATATAGTTAATAGTAGTTATTAGACCAACATTTAGTTAATAGTAGTTATTAGACCAACATGTAGTTAATAGTAGTTTTGTAGTTAATAATAGTTATTAAACCAACATTTAGTTAATAGTAGTTATTAGACCAACATTTAGTTAATAATAGTTATTAGACCAACATTTTGGGTAATAGTAGTTATTAAACCAACATTTAGTTGATAGTAGTTATTA
>NW_013865966.1:0-327 GCF_000517525.1 Limulus polyphemus
GTTGTATATTACTCTGTGTCAACTGGTATGTTGTATATTACTCTGTGTCAACTGGTATGTTTTATATTACTCTGTGTCAACTGGCATGTTGTATATTACTCTGTGTCAACTGGAATGTTGTATATTACTCTGTGTCAACTGGCATGTTGTATATTACGGTTGTGTCAACTGGCATGTTGTATATTACTCTGTGTCAGATGGTATGTTGTATATTACGCTTGTGTCAGATGGTATGTTGTATATTACGCTTGTGTCAGATGGTATGTTGTATATTACGCTTGTGTCAGATGGCATGTTGTATATTACTATGTGTCAACTGTCGTTTTC
>NW_013865967.1:0-460 GCF_000517525.1 Limulus polyphemus
TGGAAAAGGCTTTTTTTCATCGGAAAACTCAAATATAGACATAATAACATTAACAGAAAAGAAAAGCTACCAAAAATAATTTTTCTCTATCCCCGAATAACAACAATTCAAAAGATAGAGTTTTTTTTATAAGAAGAAGTCATGGGCTTTTAGATTGTGGGATTTTGTATGAATAATCGTATTTTTAAAACTCTTCTTTGTTTACAATATAATTGAAAAAAACAACAACAGTAAAATCGAAGATAGGAAATATTTGTTAACATATTATGAAATTACTATTGGGAATTTTGATGAAAGGATCTGCATTTTGAAAGTCTTACATCAAAGGGGACCAGTTAAAGCTTGCAGATGGTATTCTTCTACGGAGATGGGAAACTACAGATGGGAAAGTGACGACTTGGCAAACAGTTATACCGAGGAAGTTAAGGGAAGTTTTACTGCGTCAATTCCATGATAATTT
>NW_013865968.1:0-559 GCF_000517525.1 Limulus polyphemus
GTGTCAGTTTTGCAGACGGTGGTCATTCTTGAATACATCTGTGTCGGTTTTGCAGACGTAGGTCCTTCCTGAATAGATTACTGTCGGTTTTGCAGAGGGTGGTCCTTCTTAAATAGCTCTGTGTCGGTTTTGCAGACGTTGGTCCTTCCTGAATGTATTTGTGTAGGTTTTGCAGACGGTGGTCATTCTTGAATACATCTGTGTCGGTTTTGCAGACGTTGGTCCTTCCTGAATAGATTTGTGTCTATTTTGCAGACGGTTGTTTTTCTTAAATAGCTCTGTGTCGGGTTTGCAAACGGTGGTCCTTCTTCAATAGCTCTGTGTCGGGTTTGCAAATGGTGGTCCTTCTTGAATAGATTTGTGTCGGTTTTGCAGACGGTGGTCCTTCTTGAATACATCTGTGTCAGTTTTGCAGACGTTGGTCCTTCCTGAATAGATTTGTGTCAGTTTTGCAGACGGTGGTCCTTCTTGAATAGATTTGTGTCGGTTTTGCAGACATTGGTCCTTCCTCAATAGATGTGAGTCGGTTTTGCAGACTATGGTCCTTCTTTAATAGATT
>NW_013865969.1:0-852 GCF_000517525.1 Limulus polyphemus
TATTATGCTCAGATGTAGTGGTATGTTTCCAGTTATGGCTCCTAGAGCTGATATACTCAAGACAAACGTCAAAGTTTTGATATACGTTTCTCAGGGTATATTTTTTATGAGATGGACAATTGTCCAACGATCTTACTGGAAAGAGAGGTGTGAATGTTACCTCAAAACCAATAAGATACATTTCGTTCAAAAAGGTCATTTCTTACGACGTAAGTGCTTCAAAACCGCTGCAGAAAAGAGATAACCAAGCCAAACGGTTGAAGCAGATACAGACAATAAACATTTGAATGAGCTGGAAAGTTGTGCTCTTTACATATGAAATCCAAGTTCAAATTAATCTACAAAGTCAACCACAGTTTGCTTGAAAACAGAGAAAAATTATATCATAATCAAGCACCAGCCGACAGTGGAGGATGATGTAAGGCAGATTATGATTACTCGTGCAATTCCCTTAGAACATCATTTACTAGGCAGGGATTTTCTTTTCAGAAAGATACATAACATGTGGAAAACTTATATCGTAGCCGCAAAAAGGCTCAAGAATCACTTCTAATCACGGGTGGTCCGAACGAAGTAAATGATATAAACACTGTTAAAGATGAATGGGTTTATACCAAAATTAAGAGGCAAAAGGCGATCAATCAGCTTAGCTGAATTTTTGGGAATAATATAAGATATTTGGGAATATATTCTACAAACTACAAAAACGAAGGTATTTATTGTCCAGACTGATGAACAAATAGTTCAGAATAACAACTGGATGATCAATAGGGATGAAAAATTCAGAAACAGGGTTCGGCTTTATGTGATAGGACCATTGATGTTGTTTCTCTACCACAAAGCGGTAGGGTC
>NW_013865970.1:0-545 GCF_000517525.1 Limulus polyphemus
AACTACTTGTAGTAATGTGCACTAAACGTCATATTAGATAATAATCGTACAAGTAACATCTGATCTACTTGTAGGAATGTGCGCTAAACGTCATCATAGATAATAATCGTACAAGTAACATCTGATCTACTTGTAGGAATGTGCGCTAAACGTCATCTTAGATAATAATCGTACAATAACATCTGAACTACTTGTAGGAATGTGCGCTAAACGTCATCTTAGATAATAATCGTACAAGTAACTTCTGATCTACTTGTAGGAATGTGCGCTAAACGTCATCTTAGATAATAATCGTACAAGTAACTTCTGAACTACTTGTAGGAATGTGCGCTAAACGTCATCTTAGATAATAATCGTACAAGTAACTTCTGATCTACTTGTAGAAGTGTGCGCTAAGCGTCATCATAGATAATAATCGTACAAGTAACTTCTGATCTACTTGTAGGAATGTGCGCTAAACGTCATCTTAGATAATAATCGTACAAGTAACTTCCGAACTACTTGTAGGAATGTGCGCTAAGCGTCATCATAGATAATAATCGTAC
>NW_013865971.1:0-327 GCF_000517525.1 Limulus polyphemus
AAATATTCAACACCTTGAATACTGCTAGAAATATTCAACACCTCGATTACTGCTAGAAATATTCAACACCTCGATTACTGCTAGAAATATTCAACACCTTGAATACTGCTAGAAATATTCAACACCTTTAATACTGCTAGAAATATTCAACAATTTTTAATACTGCTAGAAATATTCAACAATTTTTAATACTGCTAGAAATATTCAACAATTTTTAATACTGCTAGAAATATTCAACTCTTTTAATACTGCTAGAAATATTTAACACCTTTAATACTGCTAGAAATATTCAATGCCTTGAATACTACTAGAAATATCCAACGCCTT
>NW_013865972.1:0-327 GCF_000517525.1 Limulus polyphemus
GTGGATGTGTCAGTTAGTGACGTACATATTCAGTGGATGTGTTAGTTGGTTACGAACATATTCTATGGATGAGTTAGTTGGTAACGTACATAGTCAGTGGATGTGTTAGTTGGTTACGAACATATTCTATGGATGAGTTAGTTGGTAACGTACATAGTCAGTGGATGTGTCAGTTAGTATACATATTTTGTGGATGTGTTAGTTGGTAACTTACATAGTCAGTGGATGTGTCAGTTAGTGACGTACTTATTCTTTGGATGTGTTAGTTGGTTACGAACATATTCTATGGATGAGTTAGTTGGTAACGTACATAGTCAGTGGATGTGT
>NW_013865973.1:0-327 GCF_000517525.1 Limulus polyphemus
AAAATGTTCTACTAAACCAAAAATTCATCTAACTTTAACACATTCCTACAATATAACAGTAAAATGTTCTATTAAACCGAAAGTTCACCTAACTTTAACACATTCATACAATATAACACCAGAATGTTCTACTAAACCAAAAGTTCACCTAACTTTAACACATTCCTACAATATAACACCAGAATGTTTTACTAAACCAAAAATTCATCTAACTTTAACACATTCCTACAATATAACAGTAAAATGTTCTATTAAACCGAAAGTTCACCTAACTTTAACACATTCATACAATATAACACCAGAATGTTCTACTAAACCAAAAGTTCA
>NW_013865974.1:0-482 GCF_000517525.1 Limulus polyphemus
TACAAATATGACTACAGACATTGGTGCAAAAGAGAGGTTGAGCTAATTAGGTGTCATCAAGCTGAAGTCAACGTGAATAAACGAGTTGATGATGGTGAAATGGAACCAAATATAAATCTTAAACCAGAAGAGTAGAAAGGCTTCAAATCTTGGTCAATAATTGATTTTCTAAAAGCAAGTGTTTTGCGTCCTGCTTGGGAGAAGGTGTTTAGCTTAAGCCCTGTGACAAAGAACTATTGGGCACAATGGGACCAATTTAAGCTTGAAGATGGTGTTCTTCTCCAGAGATGGGAAACTGCAGATGGGAAAGTAACGACCTGGCAAACAGTTATCCCGAGAAAGTTACGAGAAGTTGTTCTGCGTCAATCCCATGATACTTTAACAGGAGGACATCTCGGAGCTAAGAAGACATTGAGTCACCTACGACAGAAATTTTACTGGATATGTATGAGGCAAGATGTGGAAGAATGGTGCAGAACATG
>NW_013865975.1:0-327 GCF_000517525.1 Limulus polyphemus
GAGTAACGATTAATAATTCACTAGAGAGTTATGTGCAGTGCCAGTAGAACTGAGCATGAGTAACGATTAAAAATTCACTAGAGAGTTATGTGCAGTGCCAGTAGAACTGAGCATGAGTAACGATTAATAATTCACTGGAGAGTTATGTGTAGTGCCAGTAGAACTGAGTAGGAGTAACGATTAATAATTCTCTAGAGCTTTATGTGTAGTGCCAGTAGAACTGAGCATGAGTAACGATTAATAATTCACTAGAGAGTTATGTGTAGTTGCAGTAGAACTGAGCATGAGTAACGATTAATAATTCACTAGAAAGTTGTATGTAGTGCC
>NW_013865976.1:0-327 GCF_000517525.1 Limulus polyphemus
TGTGTACTAGTGTTATTGATGGCATTGTATTATTAGTCAGGCTATCATACTATCTACACCGTTCTGTATACTAGTGTTATTGCTGGTATTATATTATTGGTCAGGTAATCATACTATCTACACCGTCCTGTGTACTAGTGCTATTGTTGGTGTTATATTATTAGTCAGGTTATCATACTATCTACACCGTTCTGTATACTAGTGTTATTGTTGGTATTATATTATTAGTCAGGTTATCATACTATCTGCACCGTCCTGTATACTAGTGTTATTGTTGGTATTATATTATTGGTCAGGTTATCATGCTATCTACACCGTCCTGTGTGC
>NW_013865977.1:0-327 GCF_000517525.1 Limulus polyphemus
TTACACGTCGATAATCCATTATTTGTTTCTTGTGCTCGTTACTTACACGTCGATAATCCATTATTTGTTTCTTGTGCTCGTTACTTACACGTCGATAATCCATTATTTGTTTCTAGTGCTCGTTACTTACATGTCGATAATCAATTATTTATTTCTAGTGCTCGTTACTTACACGTCGATAATCAATAATTTGTTTTTAGTGCTCGTTACTTACACGTCGATAATCCATTATTTGTTTCTAGTGCTCGTTACTTACATGTCGATAATCAATTATTTATTTCTAGTGCTCGTTACTTACACGTCGATAATCAATAATTTGTTTCTTGT
>NW_013865978.1:0-327 GCF_000517525.1 Limulus polyphemus
GCGAAAGAAAAAGATGATAATCTGATGGTGCCATATCTGGAGAATATGGTGGATGGGGAAAACTTCCCAACCCAACTCCATTATCAAACGTGCCACATGTGGATGTGCATTGTCGTGGAGAAGAACACTTTTCCGATTGACGAGTGAAGGGTGTTTTTGATGAAGGGCTTGATTTAAACGTTCCAGTTGCTGACTATAGATCTCTGCATTGACAGTTCACTGTGGATTGAGAAGTTCGAAATGAATTACTCCTTTGATGTCCCACCAAATGCAAAGAATCACTTTCTGTGGATGGAGTCCAGGTTTTGGGGTCGGAAGTGGTTTTTG
>NW_013865979.1:0-325 GCF_000517525.1 Limulus polyphemus
ACAAGTAGAGCTATAGTAACATCTTACATGACAAGGACAGAGCTATACTAACATCTTACTTGACATGGACAGAGCAATAGTAACATCTTACATGACAAGTAGAGCTATAGTAACATCTTACATGACAAGTAGAGCTATAGTAACATCTTACATGGCAAAGACAAATCTATAGTAACATCTTAATTGACAAGGACAGAGCTATACTAACATCTTACATGACAAATAGAGCTATAGTAACATCTTACATGACAAGTAGAGCTATAGTAACATCTTACATGACAAACAGAGCTATAGTAACATCTTACATGACAAGTAGAGCTATAGT
>NW_013865980.1:0-326 GCF_000517525.1 Limulus polyphemus
GAAATATTCTCAACGACATACATATACATGGTAAATAAAACTTCTGATTAAACATTCACATCGATATATATATGGTAAATAAATACTTCTGTTAAAAATTCACATCGCTATATATAAATGTATGGTAAATAAAAACTTCTCATTAAACATTTACAACGATACATATATATATGTATATATATATATGTTAAATAAAAACTTCTTTTAAAAATTCATATCGAAGAAGTTATATATGATAAATAAAAACTTCTGATTAAAAATCCTCAACGATATACATATACATGATAAATAAATCTTCTTATTAAATATTCTCAACGATATACATA
>NW_013865981.1:0-327 GCF_000517525.1 Limulus polyphemus
AATTCTGTTTATTCTTACCTTATATCCTTTCTTTATATCTCCTTTATATCCTTCTATATATGTTATTTTTTTATAAACATTTTCTGTTTATTCTTACCTTATATCCTTTCTTTATATCTCCTTTATATTCTTCTATATATGTTATCTTTTTTATAAACATTTTCTGTTTATTCTTACCTTATATCCTTTCTTTATATATCTCTTTTACGTCATTCTTTATATGTTATCTGTTTTATAAACATATTCTGTTTATTCTTACCTTATATCCTTTCTTTATATATCCTTTATATCCTTCTATATATGTTATCTGTTTTATAAACACATTCT
>NW_013865982.1:0-411 GCF_000517525.1 Limulus polyphemus
ACAGTACAGAGTATTGTTAGATATTGCGTTTTCTTATTGACAGTACACAGTATTGTTAAATATTTTGTCTTCTTATTGACAGTACAAAGTATTGTTAAATATTGTGTCTTCTTATAGACAGTACACAGTATTGTTAAATATTGTGTCTTTTTATTGAAAGTACACAGTATTGTTAAATCTTGTGTCTTCTTATTCACAGAACACAGTATTGTTAAATCTTTTGTCTTCTTACTTGACAGTACACAGTATCGTTAAATCGTGTGGCTTGTCAGTGATAGTACACAGTATCGTTAAATCATGTATCTTCTTATTGACAGTACACAGTATTGTCAATAAGAAGACACAAGATTTAACGATACTGTGTACTTTCAATAATAAGACACAAGATTTAACAATACTGTGTACGACAGT
>NW_013865983.1:0-326 GCF_000517525.1 Limulus polyphemus
GTTATTTGGTACAACAACTCCACGAACACGTAGGTGTAACTCTAGTTACCGAATTTGTAACCAACATACTCATCATTAGCGTTATTCGGTACAACAACTCCACGAACACCTAGGTTAACTCTAGTTACAGTATTTATATCCACCATACTCATCTGTAGCCTTACTTGGTACAACTACTCCATAAACACCTAGGTGTATCTCTAGTTACCGAATATATAACCACCATACTCTCTTTAGCGTTATTTGGTACAACAACTCCACGAATACCTAGATGTAACTCTAGTTACCGAATTTATAACCACCATACTTATCTTTAGCCTTAATTG
>NW_013865984.1:0-327 GCF_000517525.1 Limulus polyphemus
GATGGATAGTGGCTGGTAGACTCTTTTAATACAGATGGATGGTAACTGGTAGGTCTTTTATTATAGATGGATAGTGACTGGTAGGTCTCTCATTATATATGGATAGTGGCTGGTATGTCTTTTAATATAGATAGATGGTAACTGGTAGGTCTTTTATTATAGATGGATAGTGACTGGTAGGTCTTTCATTATATATGGATAGTGGCTGGTATGTCTTTTAATACAGATGGATAGTGACTGGTAGGTGTTTAATTATACATGGATAGTGACAGGTAGGTGTTTTATTATAGATGGATAGTCACTGGTAGGTGTTTTATTATAGATAGA
>NW_013865985.1:0-327 GCF_000517525.1 Limulus polyphemus
TTTCCCGACGCTTGTTTTTGTGGGAAATAACAAGACTAAAAATTTTCACTTAATAAAACTCGACTACCGTCGTTACATTTTTGTTCTTAACAAAGGTTTACCCACAAATGTTTGCTTTAGGCTTACTTGAGGTCGGCCGGGGCTATAAACACACCCCGGCCATTAACTCACTTAAGCTGCCCTCGGGGAATTATTCGTCACTCTGTCTTTCGACGGCGACTACTTCTTCCCCTCGGTGCATTTTATCTGAAAATTAACTATATATATATATATGGTTAGGAACAACGTTGGTCATGATTATAGTTAAAATTCTAAAACTTTTTTGTT
>NW_013865986.1:0-327 GCF_000517525.1 Limulus polyphemus
GGGTGGTTAACGTATTCTTACACAAACTTCTATGGAATATACAGGGTGGTTAACGTATTATTACATATTCTTCTATGGAAGATACAGGGTGGTTAACGTATTATTACACACACTTCTATGGAATACATAGGGTGGTTAACGTAGTATTACATATTCTTCTATGGAAGATATAGGGTGGTTAACGTATTATTACATATTCTTCTATGGAAGATATAGGGTGGTTAACGTATTATTACACAAACTTCTGTGGAAGATATAGGGTGGTTAACGTATTATTACACACACTTCTATGGAATATATAGGGTGGTTAACGTATTATTACACACA
>NW_013865987.1:0-327 GCF_000517525.1 Limulus polyphemus
TGAAAGACCTACCAGCCACTATCCATCTGTATTAAAAGACCTACCAGCCACTATCCATCTATAATAAAAGACCTACCAGTTACCATCCATCTATATTAAAAGACTTAACAGTTACGATCTATCTATATTAAAAGACCTACCAGTTTCCATCCATCTATATTAAAAGACCTACCATCCACTCTCCATATATAATGAAAGACCTTCCAGGCACTATCCATATATAATGAAAGACCTACCAGCCACTATCCATCTGTATTAAAAGACCTACCAGCCACTATCCATCTATCATAAAAGACCTAACAGCTTATACATCTATAATAAAAGACC
>NW_013865988.1:0-465 GCF_000517525.1 Limulus polyphemus
TAAATCTTGTGTCTTCTTATTGAAAGTACACAATATCGTTAAATCTTGTGTCTTCTTTTTGACAGTACACAGTATCGTTAAATCTTGTGTCCTCTTATTGACAGTACACAGTATTGTTAAATCTTGTGTCTAGTTATTGACAGTACACAGTATCGTTAAATTTTGTGTCTTCTTATTGAAAGTACACAGTATCGTTAAATCTTGTGTCTTCTTATTGACAGTACACAGTATCGTTAAATCTTGTGTCTTCTTATTGAAAGTACACAATATCGTTAAATCTTGTGTCTTCTCTTTGACAGTACACAGTATCGTTAAATCTTGTGTCCTTTGTGTCTTCTTATTGACAGTACACAGTATCGTTAAATCTTGTGTCTTCTTATTGACAGGACACATTATTGTTAAATCTTGTGTTTTCTTACTGACAGTACACATTATCGTCGAATATTTACACAGTATCGTTAAATC
>NW_013865989.1:0-327 GCF_000517525.1 Limulus polyphemus
CACACAAGATTTAACAATACTGTGTACTGTCAATAAGAAAACACAAAATTTAACAAAACTGTGTACTGTCAATAAGAAGACACAAGATTTAACGATACTGTGTACAGTCAATAACAAGACACAAGATTTAACGATACTCTGTACTGTCAAAAAGAAGACACAAGATTTAACAATACTGTGTACTGTCAATAAGAAGACACAAGGTTTAATAATAATGTGTACTATCTTTAAGAACACACAAGATTTAACAATACTGTGTACTGTCAATAAGAAGACACAAGACTTAACTATTCTGTGTACTGTCAATAAGAAGAAACAAGATTTAAC
>NW_013865990.1:0-508 GCF_000517525.1 Limulus polyphemus
TGATCTCGCAACCATCATAAAAATTATGAAATAAACATAAATTATGCATCTTTCATTCTGGAATGAACACGAAGGGATTTAAATTGATAGTTATTGGACGAGCATCAGGACGTGTTTGTTGTGCAAATATAAGGTAGTGACAGTACTTACTTCTATTGTATTTTAAGCAAAGGTTCTTAAAAATAATTCAGTACAGTCTCCATATATTGAGAGATAACTGAACTTCGTAGTATTTCTTTCTAAATTTTTTATCCATCTATTGAGAGATAACTGTACTTCCAAGTATTTTTTCTCATCTATTGAGAAATAACTGAACTTCCAAGTATTTTTTTCTTAATTTATTTCTTCTTGTAGAACTATGTTGCATTCAGTTACTAGTCTTGTAGAACTATGTAGCATTCAGTTACTAGTTTTGAAGAACTATGTAGCAGACAGTTATTAGTCTTGAAGAACTATTTAGCGGACAGTTACTAGTCTCGGAAGAACTATGTAGCAGACAGTTACTAGT
>NW_013865991.1:0-445 GCF_000517525.1 Limulus polyphemus
AGCAGCCCCAGATAGCAAGTCCGTAACGAATACGGTATCTAGTAGCCCCAGATAGCAAGTCCGTAACGGACACGGTACTCTAGCAGCCCCAGATAGCAAGTCCGTAACGAATACGGTACTCTAACAGCCCCAGATAGTAAGTCTGTAATGGATACGGTACTCTAACAGCCGTGAATAGTAAGTCCGTAACGAATACGGTACTCCAACAGCCCCGGATAGCAAGTCCGTAACGAATACGGTACTCTAACAGCCCCGGATAGTAAGTCTGTAACGGACACGGTACTCTAGCAGCCCCGGATAGCAAGTCCGTAACGGACACAGTACTCTAGCAGCCCCAGATAGTAAGTCTGTAACGGACACGGTACTCTAACAGCCCCAGATACAAGTCCGTAACGAATACGGTACTCTAGCAGCCCCAGATAGCAAGTCCGTAACGAATACGGTA
>NW_013865992.1:0-327 GCF_000517525.1 Limulus polyphemus
TTATAGTTACCGAATATATAACCACCAAACTCATCTTTAGCCTTACTCGGTACAACTACTCCATGTACACCTAGGTGTAACTATAGTTACGAAATTTATAACCATCATATTCATCTTTAGCCTTACTTAGTACAACTACACCACGAACACCTAGGTGTAACTTTAGTTACCGAATTTATAACCACCAAACTCATCTTTAGCCTTCCTTGGTACAAGTACTCCATGAACACTTAGATGTAACTCTAGTTTCCGAAAATGTAAACACCGTAATCATCTTTAGCGTTATTTGGTACAACAACTCCACGAATACCTAGTTGTAACTCCTGA
>NW_013865993.1:0-327 GCF_000517525.1 Limulus polyphemus
ATCAGTTTAATAGAGTATAAGACGAATGGCTGATATCCGCATCCATATAAATTAAGGTATAATATTTAAGATTTACTCAGTCTCTCGGTCTAGTGAGAAATATTAAAGAACGATTTATTTAGACGTTTAAGTGTGGTATAGAAATTCAAATGCTGCCTGTGTGCGTTCGGTAATAAACAGTTTAGCGAAAAGAAGTAATATTGTATGTTCAACATTCCACATAGACTATACAATTTCGATGACGAGGAACCCACTTTGAGACTAATAATGGCTGGAGACGGCTTAAATGGGTAATGAAGAAAAACTTTAATACAAGTTTAACATGAC
>NW_013865994.1:0-558 GCF_000517525.1 Limulus polyphemus
ATGTGGCATGCTGCTAATAAGAAATAAAACTTGTGTGTTTGATGTGATTGTTGGAGAAAGGAATGTAAAAGATAGACCATTTAACTCTTTCAGCACGGGCTCGGTCCATGGGACCGATCTTGTAACCATTTTGTGCTTGTTATAGTTTTCATGCTATAACTTTTAAATTAGTAAGCAAATGTTAACGAAATTTGGCAGATTATCAGTAAACATTACAATTCTTTCATAAGCAAAATATAAATTTTTTTTATTATGTCTTAAGGTTTAAAGTGCAATGTTTTTCTCATGTCTATTTTTTTTTTGTGCTCGTTGCCTATCTATCATGCAAAGTAATATTCATTTTGAGATTAAATATACTTTTATTCATCAGAAAATTTTGAAATTCACATGCACAATCTTTATAATGTCGAGATAGTTATCAAATGTTTCTTAAGAAAAAACTTTACATTTTATCTGTTATTTTCGGTAATTAATGTCTGTATGGGTTCGGTAGATTTGACCAATCTCACAACCACCATCAAAAATTAGGAAATAAACATAAATCATGCCTCTTTCATT
>NW_013865995.1:0-678 GCF_000517525.1 Limulus polyphemus
GATAGTCCACAGTATCGTTAAATCTCGTGTGTTCTTACTGACAGAACACAGTATCGTTAAATCTTGTGTCTTCTTATTGATAGTACACAGTATTGTTAAATCTTGTGTCTTCTTATTGATAATACACAGTATCGTTATATCTTTGTCTTCTTATTGTTAGTACACTGTATTGTTAAATCTTGTGTCTTCTTATAAACAGTACATAGTATCGTTAAATCTTGTGTCTTCTTATTGACAGTACATAGTATTGTTAAATCTTGTGTCTTCTTATTGATAATACACAGTATCGTTAAATGGTGTGGCTTGTTAGTGATAGTACACAGAATCTTTTTGTTTTCTTACTGAGAGTCCACATTATCGTTAAATCTTGTGTGTTCTTATTGATAGTACACAGTATTTATAAATCTTGTGTCTTCTTATTTAGTACACAGTATTTATAAATCTTGTGTCTGTCAATAAGAAGACACAAGACTTAACAATACTGTGTACTGTCAATAAGAAGAATACTGTGTACAATAAGAAGACACAAGATTTAACACAGTACATAGTATTGTTAAATCTTGTGTTTTCTTACTGACCGTACACATTATCGTTGAATATTGTGACTTCTTACTGAGAGTACACATTATCGTTAAATCTTGTGTGTTCTTATTGATAGTACACAGTATTTATAAATCT
>NW_013865996.1:0-326 GCF_000517525.1 Limulus polyphemus
GAAAACATTAAGAAAAAATAATTGGAAATTTAATTATCTCTCAATAGCTGGAGAAAATAATTAAGAAAAAATGCTTGGAAGTTCAGTTATCTCTCAATAAATGGAGAAACAAATAATAAGGAAAAATATTTGGAAGTTCAGTTATCTCTCAATAGATGGAAAAATACTTGGATGTTCAGTTATCTCTCAAATAGACGGAGAAAAATACTTGGAAGTTCAGTTATCTCTCAATAGATGGAAGAAAAAATACTTGGAAGTTCAGTTATCTCTAAATAGATGGAGAAAAAAAATAAGAAAAAAATACTTGGAAGTTAAATTATCAGAGA
>NW_013865997.1:0-345 GCF_000517525.1 Limulus polyphemus
TCAATAAAAAGACACAAGATTTAAAAATACTGTGTCCTGTCAATAACAAGATACAGGATTTATTAACACTCTGTACTGTCAATAAGAAGACACAAGATTTAACAATACTGTGTTCTGTCAGTAAGAAGATAAAGGATTTATCGATACTGTGTACTGTCAATAAGAAGACACAAGATTTATCAACACTGTGTACTGTCAATTAGAAGACACAAGATTTAACAATATTGTGTCCTGTCAATAAGAAGATACAGGATTTATCAATAATGTGTACTGTCAATAAGAAGATACAAAATTTAACAATACTGTGTCCTATCAATAAGAAGATAAAGGATTTATCAATACTGT
>NW_013865998.1:0-327 GCF_000517525.1 Limulus polyphemus
GTTAGAAGTCACATCCCAGATATGAATGTCAGTAATAGGAGTGATCCAGTGCGAAGGAAGCCACAGGAATATGATGGGAAAGTACCGTGGGAAGCATCTAGAGCACAGTTTGAGCGACTGGCAGAGATGAATGGATGGACAGAGGAGCAGAAAGCTGTATATCTGGCAACGAGCTTGAAGGGACAACCACTGGAAACACTTGGACAGTTGACAGCAGCCGACAGACACAACTATAGAGCACTGGTAGAGGCTCTGGAACTCAGGTACGGAACCCAAAACCAGTCAGAAGTCTACAGGGCCAGGTTCAGGACGAGATTCCGTGCTAAA
>NW_013865999.1:0-758 GCF_000517525.1 Limulus polyphemus
GCTAAAACAACTTCACGAACACCTAGGTGTATCTCTAATTACCGTATTTATAACCACCATACTCATCTTTAGCGTTATCTGGTACAACAACCCTACGAACACCTATGTGTAACTCTAGTTACCGAATTTATAACCACCATACTCATCTTTAGGCTTACTTGGTACAACTACTACATGAACACCTAGGTGTAACTCTAGTTACCGAATTTTGTAGTTGTACCAAGTAAGGCTAAAGATGAGTATTGTGGTTATACACATTCAGTAACTAGAGTTACACCTAGGTGTTGATGGGGTAACTAGAGTTACACCTAGGTTTTCGTGTAGTTGTTGTACCAAATAACTCTAAAGATGAGTATGGGTTCATAAATTCTGTAACTAGAGTTACACCTAGGTGTTCATAGAGTAGTTGTGCCAAGTAAGGCTAAAGATGAGTATGGTTATAAATTAGTGAACTAGAGCTACACCAAGGTGTTCGTGGAGTTGTTGTACCAAATAACGCTAAAGATGAGTATGTTGGTTACAAATTCGGAAACTATAGTTACACCTAGGTGTTCGTGGAGTTGTTGTACCAAATAACGCTAAAGATGCGAATGGTGGTTACAAATTCGGTAACTAGAGTTACACCAAGGTGTTCGTGGAGTTGTTTTACTAAATAACGCTAAAGATGCGTATGGTGGTTACAAATTTTGGAGTAGTTGTGCCAAGTGAAGCTAAAGATGAGTATGATGGTTATAAATTCGTAGGTGTTGAGGGTGTAA
>NW_013866000.1:0-326 GCF_000517525.1 Limulus polyphemus
CTCAGTTTTGAGAAGGGAAACAGTGAAGCCCTTGATGAAGTTACTACCACTGATGTGACTATTACCGAAGATAGGACATTTCCTGATGAACCAGATGAACCCCACATGAAGCAGAAGCCAACGAGACGGAGGCCAGTACAGAAGTAGATACGTCCCGTAAAATTAAGAGACTTTGTTGAATTGAAATTTTGTGTATGTAATTCTGTACATTTAATTAAGTTATTGTTATTTGTTTATTGGTTTAATGTAAGTGGCTATTGTTCTGGGCAAACAATACTAAGGAAGGGGCAGTGTTACGACAGCGGAAGTCACGTGACGCTAGTAAC
>NW_013866001.1:0-385 GCF_000517525.1 Limulus polyphemus
AGAGTATCGTTAAATCTTTTGGCTTGTTATTGACTATTAAGATTTAATGATACTGTGTTGACTTGTTATAATAGTACACAGTATCGTTAAATCTTGAGTCTTCTTATTGACAATACACATTATTGATAAATTCTTTTTCTTCTTATTGACAGTACACATTATTGATAAATCTTTATCTTCTTATTGACAGGACACAGTATTGTTAAATCTTGTGGCTTGTTATTGATAGTACACAGTATCATTAAATCTTATGACTTGTTATGATAGTACACAGTATCGTTAAATCTTGTGTCTTCTTATTGACAGTACACAGTATTGATAAATAATTTATCTTCTTATTGACAGGATACAATATTGTTGAATTTTGTGTCTTCTTATTGACAGT
>NW_013866002.1:0-399 GCF_000517525.1 Limulus polyphemus
AACGATTTTAATTGTATTTCTAATACAATATTCCGAAATACTTTTCTTATTTCGTTTCTATAAATTCTTTTAGAAATGTATAGGAAATTTTAATATTTAGAAAATGCACGAGACTAGTTATCGTTACAAACAGTTGTCTATTTTACGTGACAATCAACATTACTTTGATTTTGCCAATTTCCACTCACTACTTGGTGTGTTCACTTTAGGTAATTATCGTTTAAGAATGTTTCCAGTATCTGAATCTTTGTTGGCACATTTGGAATGTCGTTTTCAGAAATATATATATTGCTAATTTTTCAAGTGTTTATATCGTTTCCAGTTTGTTCACGTCAATTACCATTTTTAACATATTTCTATTTCTATTTATTGTTTTTGTCGTAATACTCCTTCCTTTAA
>NW_013866003.1:0-327 GCF_000517525.1 Limulus polyphemus
CCAATAGAAAATTAACAATAACTCAATTAAATGTACAGAATTTACAAACATAAAATTAAAATTCAAGAAAGTCTCTTAATTTTACGAGATGTATCTTCTTCCGTACTGGTCTCTGGCTCGTTGGCTTCTGCTTCACTTAAAGCTCATCTGCTCCATCAGGAAATGTCCTATTATCGGTAATAGTGACATCAGTGGTAGTAACTTCATCAATGGTTCACTGTTCCCTTCTCAAAACCGTGTAGAGTTTCTTCTTTGACAGTGGCTTTTCCAGGTGACACGTCTTCAGTGGCGTCTTTTGTTCCATTGTTAACTTACACTGGCTCCTCA
>NW_013866004.1:0-327 GCF_000517525.1 Limulus polyphemus
CCTACAATATTATTGACTATTTGCAAATAGTAACTATGGAGACGAGGTAATAAAATAAAAATCAAGTCGAGAACAACAACAAAATTTTATAAATGAAACCTCTCGCCGAGCATTGGCTATTATATTAATTCCCTCTCAATGTTCCCATCTTCATTAAAAGGCGTAAGATGACAAAAAGAAGATCTTGAAGAATCTATCTACATACTACTAAAACTCTGAGATTGTTTGTTTGCTTATTTTCTCAATCAAAAAATCATTCACACTTACCGTTCGCACTCTTTACGAAACTTCTTACTTCACTTTTTTGAAAAATGAAATGGTCTTACC
>NW_013866005.1:0-357 GCF_000517525.1 Limulus polyphemus
ATACGTAAGGACGCAAGGAACTTTCATAAAAGATTTCGAGAAGATCCGTTGAAATCTAATGAAATACTGGTACAAAACGCAAAACCTGCCATAACTCCCTAAAAACGAAGAGTAGCATGGTGAAACTTTGCATGTAATTTCGGAACGAACTAGTGAACCTATGTATAATATTTGGTTAATATTCATGTATTCAGTACCCTGTGGTAGCAATAAATCGAGAAAAAGTAGTAACAAAGAGCTTCACTGCACTACACATACTATTTCAGAAAGACAATGAAGATGTAACATAAACGACCATACAAATCGCAAAACTAAAACTAGAAAGTTATTCCAAATACTGGTAAATACGTAAGGACG
>NW_013866006.1:0-326 GCF_000517525.1 Limulus polyphemus
CCATCAAGCTAAAGTCAAGCCGACCGAAAGAGTTGATGATGATGAAGTGGAACCAAATATAGATATCAAAGCAGAACAGTAGAAAGACCAAGATTTGAAGCCAATAATTAATTTTCTAAAAGCAAGTGTTGTGCGCCCTGCTTGGGAGAAGATGTCTAGTTTAAGCCTTGTGACAAAGCACTATCGGGCGCAATGGGACCAGTTAAACTTGAAAATGGTATTCTTGTCCGGAGATGGGAAACTACAGATGGGAAAGTGGCGACATGGCAAACAGTTATACCGAGGAAGTTACGGGAAGTTGTGTTGCGTCAATCTCATGATAGTTT
>NW_013866007.1:0-327 GCF_000517525.1 Limulus polyphemus
TGACATACTGTGAACTGTGATACACTGTTTGTTTGTGACATACTGTGAACTGTGATACACTATTTGTCTGTGACATACTGTGAACTGTGATATATTGTTTGTCTGTGACATACTGTGAACTGTGATATACTGTTTGTCTGTGACATACTGTGAACTGTGATATATTGTTTGTCTGTGACATACTGTGAACTGTGATATACTGTTTGTCTGTGACATACTGTGAACTGTGATACACTGTTTGTTTGTAACATACTGTGAACTGTGATATACTGTTTGTCTGTAACATACTGTGAACTGTGATATACTGTTTGTCTGTGACATACTGTG
>NW_013866008.1:0-328 GCF_000517525.1 Limulus polyphemus
TTAACTGGTCCCACTGTGCCCAATAGTGCTTTGTCACGGGGCTTAGACTAGACACCTTCTCCCAAGCAGGGCGCAAAACACTTGCTCTTAAGAAATCAATCATTGGCTTCAAATCTTGGTCTTTCTCCTGTTCTGCTTTGATGTCTATATTTGGATCCACTTCAGCATCATCAACTCTTTCAGTCGGCTTAACTTCAGCTTGATGGCACCTGGTTAGTTCAACCTCTCTTTTGCAGCAGTGTCTGCAGTCATTTTTGCAGGGTCTTCGGCTCAGTCCATCAGCATTACCATGGGATTTTCCTTCTCTGTATTCAATATTATAATTATA
>NW_013866009.1:0-327 GCF_000517525.1 Limulus polyphemus
AATTTATAACCACGATATTCATCTTTAGCCTTACTTGGTACAACTACTCCATGAACACTTAGGTGTATCTCTAGTTACATAATTTATAACCACCATACTCATCTTTAGCCTTACTTGGTACAACTACTCCATGAACACCTAGGTGTAACTCTAGTTACCGAATTTATAACCACCATATTCATCTTTAGCCTTAATTGGTACAACTACTCCATGAACACTTAGGTGTATCTCTAATTACATAATTTATAACCACCATACTCATCTTTAGCCTTACTTGGTACAACTACTCCATGAACACTTAGGTGTAACTCTAGTTACCGAATTTAA
>NW_013866010.1:0-533 GCF_000517525.1 Limulus polyphemus
AGTTAAATCTTGTGTTTTCTTCTTGAAAATACACAGTATCTTTAAATCTTGTGTCTTCTTATAGACAGTACACAGTATCGTTAAATCTTGTGTCTTCTTATTGATAGTACACGGTACCGTTAAATCTTAGTGTCTTCTTATTAACAGTGCAGAATATCGTGTTATCTTGTGTCTTCTTATTGACAGGACACATTATTGTTAAATCTTGTGTTTTCTTACTGACAGTACGCAGTATCGTTAAATCTTGTGTCTTCTTATTGACAGGACACATTATTGTTAAATCTTTTTTTTTCTTACTGACAATACACATTATCGTTGAATATTGTGTCTTCTTATTGACAGTACACAGTATCGTTAAATCTTGTGTCCTCTTATTGACAGGACACATTATTGTTAAATCTTGTGTTTATTACTGACAGTACATAGTATTGTTAAATCTTTTGTCTTCTTATTGACAGTACACAGTTTGTTAAATCTTGTGTCTTCTTATTGACAGTACACAGTATGATAAATCTGTATCTTCTTATTGACAG
>NW_013866011.1:0-326 GCF_000517525.1 Limulus polyphemus
CTTGCTTCCCACTCTCACATTCAGTTTTCTCTATAAATGAATCAAAACAAGAAAAGAAAATGAATTATGTGTCTCATACTTATGATACACTAAAGAATGAACGTAACGAGGAAGGACATTTTATAGCGAAATAATTAAACGATGTAGAGCAAAAGGAGAAAACATTTCGAAGAAGATTGTCGTCGGTACTATTGGTGTAAGTAGAGAAACTCGTACCACAGAGCGTTCAGGATAACAACGTCTCTGAAACAAAAATCACAACATTAGGAGCAAGACTCATATCCTCAAAGCGAAGGCTAGGATTACGAGAAAAAGCCCTTGGATCC
>NW_013866012.1:0-327 GCF_000517525.1 Limulus polyphemus
TTAGGTGTTCGTTGAGTTAGTGTACCAAATAACGCTAAAGATGAGTATGGTGGTTATAAATTCGGTAACTATAGTAACACTTAGGTGTTTATGGAGTAGTTGTACCAAGTAAGGCTACAAATGAGTATGGTGGTTATAAATACTGTAACTAGAGTTACACCTAGGTGTTCATGGAGTAGTTGTACCAAGTAAGGCTAAATATGAGTATGGTGGTTATAAATTGTTTAACTAGAGTTACACCTAGGTGTTCGAGGAGTTGTTGTATCAAATAACGTTAAAGATGAGTATGGGGTTATAAATTCGGTAACCATAGTTAAACCTAAGTGT
>NW_013866013.1:0-342 GCF_000517525.1 Limulus polyphemus
GATTTAACTATACTGTGTACTGTCAATAAAAAAGACACAAGATTTTAACAATACTGTGTATTGTCAGTAAGAAAACACAAGATTTTAACAGTAATGTGTCCTGTCAATAAGAGGACACAAGATTTAACGATACTGTGTACTGTCAATAAGAAGACACAATATTCAACGATAATGTGTACTGTCAATAAGAAGACACAAGATTTAACGATATTGTGTACTGTCAATAAGAAGACACAAGATTTAACGATACTGTGTACTGTCAATAAGAAGACACAAGATTTAACGATACTGTGTACTGTCAATAAGAAGACTCAAGATTTAACGATACTGTGTACTGTCAAT
>NW_013866014.1:0-327 GCF_000517525.1 Limulus polyphemus
GAATATGGTGGCTATAAATTCGGTAACTAGAGTTACACCTAGGTATTCGTGGAGTTGTTGTACCAAATAACGCTAAAGATAAGTATGGTGGTTATATATTCGGTAACTAGAGTTACACCTAGGTGTCCGTGGAGTTGTTATACCAAATAACGCTAAAGATGAGTATGGGGGTTATAAATTCGGTAACTAGAGTAACACCTAGGTGTTCGTGGAGTTGTTGTACCAAGTAAAGCTAACGATGAGTATGGTGGTTATAAATTAGGTAACTATAGTTACACTTAGGTGTTTATGGAGTAGTTGTACCAAGTAAGGATAAAGATGAGTTTG
>NW_013866015.1:0-790 GCF_000517525.1 Limulus polyphemus
CCTTCTTATTGACAGTACACAGTATCGTAAATCTTGTGTCTTCTTATTGACAGTACACAGTATCGTTAAATCTTGTGTCTTCTTATTGACAGTACACAGTATCGTTATATCTTGTGTCTTCTTATTGACAGTACACAGTATCGTTAAATCTTGTGTCTTCTTATTGAGAGTACACAGTATCTTTAAATCTTTTGGCTTGTTAGTGAGAGTACACAGTATTGTTAATTCTTGTGGCTTGTTAGTGATAGTACACAGTATTCTTATATCTTGTGTCTTCTTATTGACAGTACACAGTATCGTTAAATCTTGTGTCTTCTTATCGAAAGTCCGAAGATTTAACGATACTGTATACTGTCAATAAGAAGACACAAGATTTAACGATACTCTGTACTGTCAATAACGATACTGTGCACTCTCAATAAGAAGACACACGATTTAGCAATACTGTGTACTATCCATAAAAAGATAAGATTTAACAATAATGTGTCCTGTCAATAAGAAGACAGAAGATTTAACGATACTGTGTACTGTCAATAAGAAGACACAAGATTTTGTTTTCTTACTGACAGTACACATTATTGTCGAATATTGTCTCTTCTTATTGACAGTACACAGTATCGTTAAATCTTGTGTCTTCTTATTGACAGTACACAGTATCGTTAAATCTAGTGTCTTCTTATTGACAGTACACAGTATTGTTAAATCTTGTGTGTTCTTATTGATAGTACACAGTATTTATAAGTCTTTTTGTCTTCTTATTGACAGAACACAGTATTGTTAAATCTTGTGT
>NW_013866016.1:0-223 GCF_000517525.1 Limulus polyphemus
GATTAAGTAGTTGAATTAGGTGTTATTTGTTAATAGAGACACTGGAGATTTATCTAAAACTATTATTCCAAGTGTGTGGTGAAAGAAAGTAAAGGTGAAGTAGTTGAATTAGGTGTTGTTTGTTAATAGAGACACTGGAGATTATCTAAAACCATTATTCCAAGTGTGTGGTGAAAGAAAGTAAAGATTAAGTAGTTGAATTAGGTGTTATTTGTTAATAGAG
>NW_013866017.1:0-327 GCF_000517525.1 Limulus polyphemus
TTGGGATGATTGGTTTATATCCGTTATTAATGTAGTAGGGATGATTGGTTTATATCCGTTATTAATGTAGTTGGGATGATTTGTTTATATCCGTTATTAATGTAGTAGGGATGATTGGTTTATATCCGTTATTAATGTAGTAGGGATGATTGGTTTACATCCGTTAATTAGTGTAGTTGGGATGATTGGTTTATATCCATTATTAATGTAGTTGGACTGATTGGTTTATATCCGTTATTAATATAGTTGAGATGATTGGTTTATATCAGTTATTAATGTAGTAGGGATGAGTGGTTTATATCCGTTATTAATGTAGTTGGGATGATT
>NW_013866018.1:0-1185 GCF_000517525.1 Limulus polyphemus
GGTAATATATTGTATCTTAAACAGTAACAATGAAAAAAAACCAAGTAGTAATATATTGTACCTTAAACAGTAACAATAAAAACAAACCAAGCAGTAATATGTTGTACCTTAAAGAGTAACAATAAAAACAAACCACGCAGTAATATATTGTAACTTAAACAGTAACAATAAAAACAAACCAAGAAGTAATGTGTTGTACCTTAAACAGTAACAATAAAAACAAACCAAGTAGTGATATGTTGTACCTTAAACAGTAACAATACAAACAAACAAAGTAGTGATATGTTGTACCTTAAACAGTAACAATAAAACAAACCAAGTAGTGATATGTTACTGTTTAAGGTACAACTATTACTACTTGGTTTGTTTTTATTTTGTTACTGTTTAAGTTACAATATATTACTGCTTGGTTTGTTTTTATTGTTACTGTTTAAGGTACAACATATTACTAATTGGTTTGTTTTTATTGTTACTGTTTAAGGTACAACATATTACTACTTGGTTTGTTTGTATTGTTACTGTTTAAGGTACAATACAAACAAAGCAGTAATATGTGGCACCTTAAACAGGAACAATAAAAACCAACCAAGTAGTAATATGTTCTACCTTAAACAGTAAAAACAAAAACAAACCCTACTTTAATATATTGTACCTTAAACAGTAACAATAAAAACAAACTAAGTAGTAATTTATTGTCACTGTTTAAGGTACAACAATATATTACCCTTGGTTTGTTTTTGTACCTTAAACAGTAACAATGAAAACAAACCAAGTAGTAATATATTGTACCTTAAACAGTAACAATAAAAACAAACCAAGCAGTAATATGTTGTACCTTAAAGAGTAACAATAAAAACAAACCACGCAGTAATCAGTAACAATAAAAACAAACCAAGTAGTAATATGTTGTACCTTAAACAGTAACAATAAAAACAAACCAAGCAGTAATATGTTGTATTTAAGGTACAACATATTACTTCTTGGCAGTAACAGTAAAAACAAACCAAGTAGTGATATGTTGTACCTGAAACAGTAACAATACAAACTAACAAAGCAGTAATATGTGGTACCTTAAACAGTAAGAATAAAAACAAACCAAGTAGTGATATGTTGTACCTTAAACAGTAACAGTACAAACAAACAAAGCAGTAATATGTGGTACCTTAAACAGTAACAATAAAAACC
>NW_013866019.1:0-327 GCF_000517525.1 Limulus polyphemus
CCATTTACTAAATTTACAAATTATTAAAGTCCTATTTTTATAGAAAATATTTTATTTAATTTTTTACACTTTTTTTTAATTTATGTCTGAACTCTTATTGTCGTCATAAATATGTTGCTAGTTTTGTTTGTAGCCTTTCCCCAAACTTTATTTAATTCAAGGTTTTAAAAGTAATAATCTTAATTTTAAATTTTACACTCTATATTTTTTTATTTTCTCTTTTTCACTAATGCCGTTTCCTGAGTTAAAAGATTAATGCAAAATTACATATTCAGATTTTGTAAAACAGACTTTATTTTCCGAGTGTTCGTGTACAATCCGAAACTG
>NW_013866020.1:0-328 GCF_000517525.1 Limulus polyphemus
AGGATCACAGTACAACGATAAAGATACTTACAGTACATGTCGAGGACCACAGAAGTGGTAATAGGATCACAGTACAACGATAAAGATACTTACAGTACATGTCAAGGACCACAGAAGTGGTAATAGGATCACAGTACAACGATAAAGATACATACAGTACATGTCTAGGATCACAGAAGTGGTAATAGGATCACAGTACAACGATAAAGATACTTACAGTACATGTCAAGGACCACAGAAGTAGTAATAGGATCACAATACAACGATAAAGATACTTACAGTACATGTCAAGGACCACAGAAGTGGTAATAGGATCACAGTACAACAA
>NW_013866021.1:0-1320 GCF_000517525.1 Limulus polyphemus
ATATCGTTGTAAATGTTTACTCAGAAGTTTTTATTTACCATATATATCGATGTGAATTTTTAACAGATGTTTTTATTTACCATATATATATATATATCGTTAAGAATGTTTCATCAGAAGTTTTAATTACCATATATATATAGTTGTAAATTTTTACTCAGAAGTTTTTACCATATATATATCGTTTTGAATTTTTAATCAGAAGTTTTTATTTACGATATATGATCAAACATTCACATCGATATATATATAAGGTAAATAAAAACTTCTGATTGAAAATTCACAACGATATAAGTTTTTATTTACCATATATATATATCGATGTGAATGTTTAAACAGAAGTTTTTATTTACCATATATATATCATTGTGAATGTTTAATCAGAAGTTTTATTTATCATGTATATGTATATCGTTGAGAATTATTAATCAGAAGTTTTTATTGACCATATATATATCGTTGTTAATTTTTAATCAGAAGTTTTTATTTAATTTACAACGAAATATATGTAGGGTAATTATATCTTGTGATTAAACATTTAGAACGATATATATATATATATATATAGATGGTAAATAAAATATTCTTATTAAAAATTCACAACGGTATATATATATATATATATATGGGTAAACTCAGAAGTTTTTATTTACCATATATATATATATTTTATTTACCATATATAAACACATATGTTGTGAATGTTTAATCAGAAGTATTTTTTTACCATATATATATATCGATGTGAATGTTTAATCAGAAGTTTTATTTACCATGTATATGTATATCGTTGAGAATGTTTCATTAGAAGTTTTTATTTGCCATATATATATATATCGTTGTGAACTTTATTTACCATATATATATATATATCGTTGTGAATGTTTAATCAGGAGTTTTTATTTATTATATATATATATCGATGTGAATGTTTAATCAGAAGTTTTTATTTACCATATATATATATATCGATGCGAATTTTTAAACAGAAGTTTTTATTTACCATATATTTGTATATATATATATATATATATATATCGTTATAAATGTTTACTCAGAAGTTTTTAACTAGAAGTTTTATTTACCACACATATATATATCGATGTGAATGTTTAATCAGAAGATTTTATTTACCATATATATATATCATTGTGAATTTTTAATCAGAAGTTTTTATATATTATATATATATATCGATGTGAAAGTTTAATCAGAAGTTTTATTTTCCATGTATATGTATATCGTTGTAAATGTTTATTAGAAGATTTTATTTACCATATACATATATCGTTGCATATGTGTAATCAGAAGTTTTATTTA
>NW_013866022.1:0-326 GCF_000517525.1 Limulus polyphemus
TATGTGTTCATGGAGTAGTTGTACCAATTGAGGCTAAAGATGAATACGGTGGTTATAAATTCTATAACTAGAGTTACACCTAGGTATTCGTGGAGTAGTTGTATCAAATAACGATACAGATGAGTATGGGGGTTATAAACTTTGTAAATGAAGTTACACCTAGGTGTTCATGGAGTAGTTGTACCAAATAAGGATAAAAATGATTATGGTGGTTATAAATTCGGTTCATAGAGTAACACCTAGGTGTTCGTGGAGTTGTTGTACCAAGCAAGGCTAACGATGAGTATGGTGGTTATAAATTCGGTAACTAGAGTTACACCTAGGTA
>NW_013866023.1:0-327 GCF_000517525.1 Limulus polyphemus
GTGGATACCCCTATCAACCAAACTGATAAAACACTAACATAGAAGTCAGAAACACGTGGATACCCCTATCAACCAAATTGATAAAACACTAACATAGAAGTCAGAAACACCTGGATACCCCTATCAACCAAACTGATAAAACACTAACATAGAAGTCAGAAACACCTGGATACCCCTATCAACCAAACTGATAAAACACTAACATAGAAGTCAGAGACACCTGGATACCCCTATCAACCAAATTGATAAAACACTAACATAGAAGTCAGAAACACGTTGATACCCCTATCAACCAAACTGATAAAACACTAACATAGAAGTCAGAGA
>NW_013866024.1:0-323 GCF_000517525.1 Limulus polyphemus
CACAAGGTAGTAATATTACCATATACACAAGGTAGTAATATTACCATATACATAAGGTAGTAAAATTACCATATACACAAGGTAGTAATATTACCATATACACAAGGTAGTAATATTACCATATACAAGGTAGTAATATTACCATATACATAAGGTAGTAAAATTACCACATATACAAGGTAGTAATATTACCATATACACAAGGTAGTAATATTACCATATATACAAGGTAGTAATATTACCATATATACAAGGTAGTAATATTACCATATACACAAGGTAGTAATATTACCATATACACAAGGTAGTAATATTACCATATA
>NW_013866025.1:0-554 GCF_000517525.1 Limulus polyphemus
CTTAATTAAAGGAAGAACAAATCTCTTTGTGTGTCGTTTATTCACCAAGTGAAGAACAGGTACCTTTGTGTTGTTTCCTAATTAATTGAAGAACATCTCTCTTTGTGTGTTGTTTCCCCACAAAGTGAAGAACAGGTATCCTTGTGTTGTTTCCTCACCAAGTGAAGAACAAGTATCCTTGTGTTGTTTCTTACTTAAAGGAAGAACAAATCTCTTTGTGTGGTGTTTATTCACCAAGTGAAGAACATATATCCTTGTGTTGTTTCCTAATTAAGTGAAGAACATCTCTCTTTGTGTGTTGTTTCCTCACCAAGTGAAGAACAGGTACTTTAATTAGGAAACAACACAAGGTTGAAGAAAATCTCTTCTTGTGTGTTGTTTCTCCATCAAGTGAAGAATAGGTATCCTTGTGGTGTTTCCTAATTAAATGAAGACATCTCTCTTTGTGTGGTGTTTTTTCACCGAGTGAAGAACATATCTCCTTGGGTTGTTTCTTAACTAAATGAAGAACACCTCTCTTTGTGTTGTTTCCCCACCAAGTGAAGAACAGGTAC
>NW_013866026.1:0-353 GCF_000517525.1 Limulus polyphemus
ATTGTTTTATATGGATTTAGCTACTTACTTAATACCCACATATACTTGTTTTATATGTATTTAGGTACTTACTTAATACCCACACACACTTGTTTTATATGTATTTAGGTACTTACTTAATACCCACACATACTTGTTTTAAATGGATTTAGATACCTACTTAATACCCACACATACTTGTTTTATATGGATTTAGCTACTTACTTAATACCCACACCTTCTTGTTTTATATGGATTTAGCTACTTACTTAATACCCACACATACTTATTTTATATGGATTTAGCTACTTACTTAATACCCACACATACTTATTTCATATGGATTTTATGTGTGGGTATTAAGTAAGTAGCTC
>NW_013866027.1:0-341 GCF_000517525.1 Limulus polyphemus
CATTATTTAACAGGAAACTAATCAACATTACATCATTATTTAACAGGAAACTAATTAACATTTCATCATTATTTAACAGTAAACTAATTAACATTACATCATTATTTAACAGGAAACTAATTAACATTACATCATTATTTAACAGGAAACTAATTAATATTACATCATTATTTAATAGTAAACTAATTAACATTACATCATTATTTAACAGGAAACTAATTAACATTACATCATTATTTAACAGGAAACTAATTAACATTACATCATTATTTAACAGTAAACTAATTAATATTACATCATTATTTAACAGGAAACTAATTAACATTACATCATTATTTAAC
>NW_013866028.1:0-357 GCF_000517525.1 Limulus polyphemus
ATAATATCTGTGTGTATATAAGTATCTGTATAATATCTGTGTGTATATAAGTATCTGTATAATATCTGTGTGTATATAAGTATCTGTATAATATCTGTGTGTATCTGTATAATATCTGTGTGTATCTGTATAATATCTGTGTGTATAAGTATCTGTATAATATCTGTGTGTGTATAAGTATCTGTATAATAGCTGTGTGTATATAAGTATCTGTATAATATCGGTGTGTATAAGTATCTGTATAATAGCTGTGTGTATATAAGTATCTGTATAATATCGGTGTGTATAAGTATCTGTATATCTGTGTGTATCTGTATAATATCTGGGTGTATAAGTATAATATCTGTGTGTGTATAA
>NW_013866029.1:0-324 GCF_000517525.1 Limulus polyphemus
CTCTCAACCCAATAAGGTTTACCTCGCCTACCTACCTTACTCTCTAAACCCAATAAGGTTTACCTCGCCTACCTTACTCTCTAAACCCAATAAGGTTTACCTCGCCTACCTACCTTACTCTCCAAACCCAATAAGGTTTACCTCGCTTACCTTACTCTCTAAACCCAATAAGGTTTACCTCGCCTACTTACCTTACTCTCTAAACCCAATAAGGTTTACCTCGCCTACCTACCTTACTCTCTAAACCCAATAAGGTATACCTCGCCTACCTTACTCTCTAAACCCAATAAGGTATACCTCGCCTACCTTACTCTCTAAACCCAA
>NW_013866030.1:0-327 GCF_000517525.1 Limulus polyphemus
ATAAATTAGGTAACTACAGTTACACCTAGGTATTCGTGGAGTTGTTGTACCAAATAACGCTACAGATGAGTATGGTGGTTACAAATTCAGTAACTAAAGTTACACCTAGGTGTTCGTGGAGTTTTTGTACCAAATAACGCTACCAATGACTATGGTGGTTACAAATTCAGTAACTAGAGTTACACCTAGGTGTTCGTGGAGTTGTTGTACCAAATAACGCTATAGATGAGTATGGGGGTTATAAATTCGGTAACTAGAGTTAAACCTAAGTGTTCATGGAGTAGTTGTAACAAGTAAGGCTAAAGATGAGTATGGTGGTTATAAATT
>NW_013866031.1:0-326 GCF_000517525.1 Limulus polyphemus
ATATTACCTAATCAAGAGGAAAACTGAGTTATTCTGGGCTACTGTATAAGATATTACCTAATCTAGAGTAAAGGTGAGTTACTCGGGTCTACTTAATAAGATATTACCTAATCAAGAGTAAAGCTGAGTTACTCGGGGGCTACTGTATAAGGTATTACCTAATCAAGAGTAAAACTGAGTTACTTGGGGCTACTGTATAAGATATTACCTAATCAAGAGTAAAACTGAGTTACTCGGGCCTACTGTATAAGACATTGCCTAATCAAGAGTAAAACTGAGTTACTCTGGGCTACTGTATAAGATATTACCTAATCAAGAGTAAAACT
>NW_013866032.1:0-328 GCF_000517525.1 Limulus polyphemus
GAGTATTGTTGAAGTCGAGCACGTGAGACGTTCGTTGAGAATTATAGCGTTTGGTATAGAGCGACTGTTGAAATTAAGTGTATCGTAAAGTTGTATTCGGAAAGAATAAACGAGTTTTATTTAAGAAAGGATTTGTGTCGCTAAAGTTTCGTCGGAACGAATTTACGGAAAATTAACGAACGAACGGAGACGTAACAATAGAAAATTACTACTAAAAATGCTTAATTATTTTACGTTCGTTTTTTTACCCTTCCTTTGCGGCTTGTGTAAATCTTCCCTTCATCTTATGCGCAAAGATCACGAAGCGGATGCATCAAACGATATTGTT
>NW_013866033.1:0-327 GCF_000517525.1 Limulus polyphemus
TGGTCTTGAGCGATCGACAATTATTTTGGCTACGAAAGTAACGATTTGTTCAAACAGTTGAGGGGATATACGATGACTATTTGAAGCACTATCCTGTTGAGAAGTGTTTTCGTTACGTTTGTCGGGAGATCGAGGTTTCTGTGGTTCTTTAGGCAGATGGTTTGTTTCCACAGGCTGTCGTTTCTGTGCAACAATTTGGAGTGTTGGGCGTAACTCAGTTTTGACTGTACTCTAACAGTTTGAACCTCATTTGCCTCCTGAAATTTTTGACAACCCTTGTAAGCTGCCGAATGTTCACCGCCACATGAACAACATACTGGAGTCTGA
>NW_013866034.1:0-323 GCF_000517525.1 Limulus polyphemus
TTAGTAATAACACAGTAGACATACAGATGTCAGTAATAACACAGTAGACATACAGATGTCAGTAATAACACAGTAGACATACATGTATCAGTAATAACACAGTAGACATACAGATGTCAGTAATAACACAGTAGACATACATGTGTCAGTAATAACACAGTAGACATACAGATGTCAGTAATAACACAGTAGACATACATGTGTCAGTAATAACACAGTAGACATACATGCGTCAGTAATAACACAGTAGACATACAGATGTCAGTAATAACACAGTAGACATACATGTATCGGTAATAACACAGTAGACATACATGTATCAG
>NW_013866035.1:0-327 GCF_000517525.1 Limulus polyphemus
GTATTTATAACCACCATACTCATCTGTAGCCTTACTTGGTACAACTACTCCATAAACACCTAGATGTAACTATAGTTACCGAATTTATAACCACCATACTCATCGTTAGCGTTATTTGGTACAACAACTCCACGAACACCTATGTGTAACTCTAGTTACCGAATTTGTAACCACCAATCTCATCTGTAGCGTTATTTGGTACAACAACTCCACGAATACCTAAGTATAACTCTAGTTACCGAATTTATAACCACCATACTCATCTTTAACTTTACTTGGCACAACTACTCCATCAACACCTAGGTGTAACTCTAGTTACTGAATGTG
>NW_013866036.1:0-344 GCF_000517525.1 Limulus polyphemus
AGGTGTTAACTAATTGAACAGTTTGTATTCAACAGTAAATATTTCCATATGGCAAACGAACTAGTGTTAACTAATTGAACAGTAAATATTTCCATATGGTAAACTAACTAGTGTTAACTAACTGAAAACTTTGTGTTGAACAATAAATATTTCCATATGCCAAACTAACTAGTGTAAACTAATTGTACAATTTGTATTCAACAGTAAATATTTCCATATGGTAAACTAACTAGTGATAACTAATTGAACAATTTGTATTCAACAGTAAATATTTCTATATGGTAAACTAACTAGTGTAAACTAATTGAACAATTTGTATTCAACAGTAAATATTTCCATATGGC
>NW_013866037.1:0-328 GCF_000517525.1 Limulus polyphemus
GGCGAACCTTAACCAAAATAGATAAGTTGAAAGTTTTGTAATGGACAGTTCTGGTTGAGGACAAGTCTAACAATACTTTGCTTGAATATTAATGACACAATAGATAAGTTGAAAGTTTTGTAATGGACATTGCTGGTTGGGGAGAAGTCTAGCAATGCTTTAGGTGAACCTTAACCAAAATAGATAAGTTGAAAGTTTTGTAATGGACATTGCTGGTTGGGGAGAAGTCTAGCAATGCTTTAGGTGAACCTTAACCAAAATAGATAAGTTGAAAGTTTTGTAATGGACAGTTCTAGTTGGGGACAAGTCTAACAATGCATTACTTGAC
>NW_013866038.1:0-327 GCF_000517525.1 Limulus polyphemus
TGAATATGTCAGAATTTGTGGAAGTGTTATCGGAAAGGATGGATTATTTTCTTGTGCCCAATATTGCATAATTTCATTTGATAAACACGTTTAGATTGAATGGTAATTTATAATCAGTCACAAAAACGTCGAATCTGAATCACTTGAAAAAAACACGTGGGTGCTTAACTTTTTTCCAGGTGTATACATTAACGATAGCGAAGTTGTAATTTACTTTAAAAGCAGTAACTTGTAATATGTTGAAACGTGTTAAAACGTCTCGGAACTAAATTTTGTAATCCACGGATGTTATAACGTACGTTTTGTTATTTCTTGATGTTTATTTAC
>NW_013866039.1:0-409 GCF_000517525.1 Limulus polyphemus
ATACTAAGTGTATTCTGAGGGTGTGCACCTGGGTATTATTACTTATCCTATTGTTACGTATTATAATTTAGAATAGTCTGAAGCCGAGTTAAATAATTTAAATTTAGTAGTTACGTTGTACTTTGGATTTAGTACTTAAATAAATGCCGATATATTAGTCAATTTACGATATTTGCCAACTAGATTGATACACACCATCTTCGTTTTTAAAAATATACACACAACAGTACAACATACAATAACAATTATTACAAATAGTTATTACAAACAAAAGTTTCACAAACCTACAAACAATATAAAGTTTTCTTTCTAGTCTGGAACTTCTTTGATATCTTATCGAGGGTTCACGATGAGTGAGTAGATGTAAGTACGATTCGCCGGGAAGCTAGCCAGCTTTGTCTCCTTGGTC
>NW_013866040.1:0-238 GCF_000517525.1 Limulus polyphemus
GTACTGTCAATAAGAACACACAAGATTTAACGATAATGTTTACTGTCAGTAAGAAAACAGAAGATTTAACAATAATGTGTTCCTGTCAATAAAAAGACATAAGATTTAACAATACTTTGTACTGTCAATAAGAAGACACAAGATTTAACGATACTATGTACTTTCAATAATAAGACACAAGATTTAACAATACTGTGTACTGTCAATAAGAAGACACAAGATTTAAAGATACTGTGTA
>NW_013866041.1:0-327 GCF_000517525.1 Limulus polyphemus
TTTAACAAACTCTGTTGTTGTGTAGATATTACAGTGCTGACGTTTATCAAACTGTGCTGTTGTGTAGACACTACAGTGTTGATGTTTAACAATCTGTGTTGTTGTGCATATACTACAGTGTTGATGTTTAACAAACTGTGTTGTTGTGTAGATACTACAGTGTTGATGTTTAACAAACTGTATTGTTGTGTAGATACTACAGTGCTGATGTTTAATAAACTGTGTTGTTGTGTAGATGCTACAGTGTTGATGTTTAACAAACTGTATTGTTGTGAAGATACTACAGTGTTGATGTTTTACAAACTGTATTGTTGTGAAGATACTACA
>NW_013866042.1:0-327 GCF_000517525.1 Limulus polyphemus
AAGTGAATACACGGTGTCTTAACGACCTTAAAATGTATTGTACAATGATATGATGTTGCAATTTAATGTATTTTATATAACAAGTGAATACACGTTGTCTTTATGACCTTATGATGTATTGTACAATTATATTCTGTTGTAATTATAACAGTATTTTATATAACAAGGAAATACACGTTGTCTTTATGACATTATGATGTATTGATGTTAAGAATTCTGTTTTAATTATAACTGTATTTTATATAACAAGTGAATACACGGTGTCTTTATGACCTTAAGATGTATTGAAGTTTGGAATGCTGTTTTAATTATAACTGTATTTTATAT
>NW_013866043.1:0-327 GCF_000517525.1 Limulus polyphemus
ATATCTAAACCAAGCCAACAATGATTAACTAATGTTACATGTCAATACATCCTATATCTAAACCAAGCCGACAATAATTAACTAGTGTAACATGTCAATACATCCTATATCTAAACCAAGCCGACAATGATTAACTAATGTAACATGTCAATACATCCTATATCTAAACCAAGCCGACAATAATTAACTAGTGTAACATGTCAATACATCCTATATCTAAACCAAGCCGACAATGATTAACTAATGTAACATGTCTATACATCCTATATCTAAACCAAGCCAACAATGATTAACTAATGTAACATGTCAATACATCCTATATCTAAA
>NW_013866044.1:0-681 GCF_000517525.1 Limulus polyphemus
ACATGCTGTTGTAATTATAACTGTATTTTATATAACAAGTGAATACACGGGGTCTTTATGACCTTATGATGTATTTTGAAATGACATGCTGTAATAATTATAACTGTATTTTATATAACAAGTGAATACACGGGGTTTTTATGACCTTATGATGTATTGTACAATGACATGCTGTTGTAATTATAACTGTATTTTATATAACAAGTGAATATACGGAGTCTTTATTACCTTATTGTGTATTGTTCTTTGGCATGCTGTTGCAATTATAACTGAATTTTATATAACAAGTGAATACACGGGGTCGTGTATTCACTTGTTATCGAAAATACAGTTATAATTACAACAGCATGCAAAAATTCAACACATGATAAGGTCATAAAGACGCCGTGTATTCACTTGTTATATAAAATACAGTGATAAATACAACCGCATGCCAAACTTCAACACATCATAAGGACATAAAGACCCCGTGTATGCACTTGTTATATAAAATTCAGTTATAATTACAACAGCATGCCAAAGTACAATACACAATAAGGTAATAATGACTCCGTGTATTCACTTGTTATATAAAATACAGTTATAATTACAACAGGGTGTCATTGTACAATACATCATAAGGTCATGAAGGGGGTATTTATGGCCTTACGATGTATTGTATAATGACATGCTGTTGTAATT
>NW_013866045.1:0-326 GCF_000517525.1 Limulus polyphemus
GAGTCAAGTGAACAGTAGGCACCGTAAGTAAAGTGTGTGAATCACTGTGATTTATAGCGTGTGTTATAAAGGTTGTTAAGTTTAAAGTGACTGTGGAAATTCTGTGTATTAGAAAGAATAAACTAGTTTTAATTAAGAAAGGACTTTTATCGCTGAAGTTCCTCGGAAAGAATTTATACTGGAAATTAACAAACGAGCAGATACGCAACAATACTTTGGTTGCTCCTTTACAGGATGTGGCCTGTTTATAACGGTAACCTTTTCTCTGACTTGTCCTCCGATTTTAAACTTAAATAATAAAAAATAGTAAAAACAAATACATTTAA
>NW_013866046.1:0-327 GCF_000517525.1 Limulus polyphemus
TATCAGAACTAAGAACGTAAAGATAGTTGACGGGATATCCACTTGTTATCGTCTGTAAGCTGTTTCATAAAAACAAACTATCGCTTAGTTCTATGTGATCTTTAGGAGTTTCTCAGACGTCTAGGAAAGTATCAGAACTAAGAACGTAAAGATAGTTGATGGGATATCCACCTGTTATCGTCTGTAAGCTGTTTCATAAAAACAAACTATCGCTTAGTTCTATGTGATCTTTAGGAGCTTCTCAGACGTCTAGGAAAGTATCAGAACTAAGAACGTAAAGATAGTTGATGGGATATCCACCTGTTATCTTTCATAAAAACAAACTAT
>NW_013866047.1:0-327 GCF_000517525.1 Limulus polyphemus
TATATATGGTAAATAAAAACTTCTGTTTAAAAATTCACATCGATATATATATATATATGGTAAATAAAAACCTCTGATTAAAAATCCACATCGATATATATATATATATATGGTAAATACAAACTTCTGATTAAACATTCACATCGATATATGTATATATACACCTGGAAAAAAGTTAAGCACCCCCGTGTTTTTTTCAAGTGATTCAGATTCGACGTTCTTGTGACTGATTATAAATTACCATTCAATCTAAACGTGTTTATCAAATGAAATTATGCATTATTGGGCACAAGAAAACAAGATTATCACCGTAAAATAACAATTTTT
>NW_013866048.1:0-327 GCF_000517525.1 Limulus polyphemus
ACTTCACACATAGTATATACTGTAGTACTTAACTTTATCCATACTTCACACAGAGTGTATACTGTAGTACTTAACTTTACCAATACTGTATACTGTAGTACTTAACTTTACCAATAGTTCACACAGAGTGTATACTGTAGTACTTAACTTTACCAATACTTCACACAGAGTGTATACTGTAGTACTTAACTTTACCAATAGTTCACACATAGTGTATACTGTAGTACTTAACTTTACCAATAGTTCACACAGAGTGTATACTGTAGTACTTAACTTTACCAATACTGTATACTGTAGTACTTAACTTTACCAATAATTCACACATAG
>NW_013866049.1:0-612 GCF_000517525.1 Limulus polyphemus
AGTCTGTAAGTAGACCAAAGCGACAAATGTTTGTCAGTAGACCAAAGCGACAAATGTTTGTCAGTAGACCAAAGCGACAAAAGTCTGTCAGTAGATCAAAGCGACAAACGTCTGTCAGTAGATCAAAGTGACAAAAGTCTGTAAGTAGACCAAAGTGACAAAAGTCTGTAAGTAGACCAAAACGACAAATGTTTGTCAGTAGACCAAAGTGAAAAAGTCTGTCAGTAGACCAAAGCGACAAACGTCTGTCAGTAGACCAAAGGGACAAATGTTTGTCAGTAGACCAAAGTGACAAAAGTCTGTCAGTAGACCAAAGCGACAAACGTCCACTTTGGTCTACTGACAGACTTTTGTCACTTTGGTCTACTGACAGACTTTTGTCGCTTTGGTCTACTTACAGACATTTGTCATTTTGCTCTACAGACAGACTTTTGTCACTTTGGTCTACTGACAGACTTTTGTCCCTTTGGTCTACTGACAGACTTTTGTCGCTTTGGTCTACTGACAAACATTTGTTGCTTTGGTCTACTGACAGACATTTGATGCTTTGGTCTACTGATAACTATTGTCGCTTTGGTCTACTTACAACAAAAGTCTGTCAGTAGACCAAAG
>NW_013866050.1:0-327 GCF_000517525.1 Limulus polyphemus
AAACACCTTCTTTATGAAGTTTTCCCATTTTCCTTAGATGTTTACGTATTGTTTCACAAGAGAGATGCAATTTCAGGGCCATTTCATGAGTGTGTTGCAATAGGTTAAACTCAACAAGCGTCTTCAGAGCATCAATATCAATTCCACCACAGTTTTTAAGGCTAAAGTCACCTGAACAAAACTTGCTGAACCATCGTTGACACTTACGAATGTCCAAAACATTTCCATAAACTTCTTTGATATTCTTTGTGACTACAGAGGCTTCGTTCCCCTTCTTGTATTCAAACAGCATTACATGCTGAATGTATGTTTTGTCATGTGCTATCA
>NW_013866051.1:0-783 GCF_000517525.1 Limulus polyphemus
TATGGGTAATGTCTAGCGACTAGATATGTTGGTAAATATATGGGTAATGTCCAGTAACCAGGTATGTTGGTAAATATATGGGTAATGTCTAGCGACTAGATATGTTGGTAAATATATGGGTAATGTCCAGTAACCAGGTATGTTGGTAAATATATGGGTAATGTCTAGCGACTAGATATGTTGGTTGTATAACACTGAGTGGATACTTGCAGGGAAATAATAAACATATGGATGAAGGTTAGCACAGATGAGAAGTGAACTTTGATTCTGAAGTATTGCATTCAGTTTCCTTCTACATATATTCTACGTTCCTGTACAAACGTTCTTAATGTAACAATTGAGAATATTACGAAGTTATTTAGGCCAGTGACAGCATAATGTATTGTTGTATCATTCCTTTACCATACTAAGTCGTCTCATCTTGTATTATAATCTAACAAGATTTTCTTATTGTTTGATACTGGACCATACGACACTATGTAATACTTATGTTTGATACTAGACAGTACGTTACTATGTAATACTTATGTTTGATACTAGACAGTACGTTTACTATGTAATACTTATGTTTGATACTAGACCATACGTTGCTATGTAATACTTATGTTTGATACTATACAGTACGTTACTATGTAATACTTATGTTTGATACTAGACCATACGTTACTATGTAATACTTATGTTTGATACCAGACCATACGTTGCTGTGTAATACTTATGTTTGATACTAGACCATACGTTGCTATGTAATACTTATGTTTGATACTAGACCATACGTTGCTG
>NW_013866052.1:0-327 GCF_000517525.1 Limulus polyphemus
ATTTGCATACATTTCCATTAAGATAGTGTTGCAGCGAACGAAAAAGATGGTAATCTGATGGTGCCATATCTTGAGAGAATATGGTGGGCGGGGGAGAACTTCCCAACCCAACTCCATAATCTTGTGTTGCGTCAAACGTGCCATATGTGGACGTGCATTGTCGTGGAAAAGAAAAACACCTTTCCGATTGACGAGTGAAGGGCGTTTCTGATGAAGGGCTTGATTTAAACGTTGGAGTTGCTGACTATAGATCTCTGCACTGACAGTTCGCTGTGGATTGAGGAGTTCGAAATTAATTACTCCTTTGATGTCCCACCACATGCAAGG
>NW_013866053.1:0-323 GCF_000517525.1 Limulus polyphemus
GGCTGAGATACGTTAATGTAATGTATCCAACAACCACTCTACACACACGGTTTGGCTGAGATACGTTAAGGTAATGTATCCAACAACCACTCTAACACACACGGTTTGGCTGAGATACGTTAATGTAATGTATCCAACAACCACTCTAACACACACGGTTTGCCTGAGATACGTTAATGTAATGTATCCAACAACCACTCTACCACACACGGTTTGGCTGAGATACGTTAATGTAATGTATCCAACAACCACTCTAACACACACGGTTTGGCTGAGATACGTTAACGTAATGTATCCAACAACCACTCTAACACACACGGTTT
>NW_013866054.1:0-327 GCF_000517525.1 Limulus polyphemus
ACAACACGAATTATACAACAACACTAGTTTTTCCAACATTAAAACATTGAGCTCTATACAACACGAATTATACAACGACACTAGTTTTCCAGCTTTAAAACATTGAGCTCTATAAAATCTATGACAGTTTTTCCAGCTTTAAGACATTGAGCTCTATACAACACGAATTATACAACAACACTAGTTTTTCCAACATTAAAACATTGAGCTCTATACAACACGAATTATACAATAACACTAGTTTTTCCAACATTAAAACATTGAGCTCTATACAACACGAATTATACAACAACACTAGTTTTCCAGCTTTAAAACATTGAGCTCTAT
>NW_013866055.1:0-325 GCF_000517525.1 Limulus polyphemus
AATTGACATTACACAGTATCGTTAAATCTTGTGTCTTCTAATTGACATTACACATTTATCGTTAAATCTTGTGTCTTCTTATTGACAGTACACAGTATCGTTAAATCTTGTGTCTTTTTATTGATAGTACACAGCATTGCTAAATCGTGTGTCTTATTATTGACAGTACACAGTATCGTAAATCTTGTGTCTTCTTATTGACAGTACACAGTATTGTTAAATCTAGTGTCTTCTTATTGAAAGTACACAGTATCGTTAAATCTTGTGTCTTCTTATTGACAGTACACAGTATCGTTAAATCTTGTGTCTTTTTATTGAAAGTACA
>NW_013866056.1:0-324 GCF_000517525.1 Limulus polyphemus
AACCAATTGGTGTCAGAGAGTGGGATGAAAAAAAATGGAAACGAGAAGCGGCAAATCAAACTACAGCATAGCAGACTTGATGGCTGCTATACAAGAGCAGCAAAAGAAACAAGAAGAACGAGAAAAGAAACAAGAAGAACGAGAAATTAAACAAGAAGAGAGATTACAGCAGTTGTTAGATGAAAAAGAAAGAAACAAGAAGAACGAGAAAAGAAACAAGAAGAGAGATTACAGCAGTTGTTGGAGGAGAAAGAAAGAAACAAGAAGAGAGATTACAGCAGTTGTTAGAGGAAAAGAAAAGAAACAAGAAGAACGAGAAAGAAC
>NW_013866057.1:0-382 GCF_000517525.1 Limulus polyphemus
ACGTAATATCTGGCACTGATCGGCTGGAATACTTCTACAGTTTCGGTCATACGGCTCCTATAAGTGAGAAGGTAAGCTGTCCTTATATGAGGATTTGACATCAGACTTCCTATATTTTTCCTCAAAGGTGACTACACCTGATATTCTCTAATATGAAAGTACTACCTGCATAGTTTCACATGTTCAAATTTCCTATCCAGACCTCATTCGAAATTATGGTTTCTTGCGTTCGTGGCCCCAATGATGACATTTTAATTTTTGGGGTTCACGGGAACTCATAAAATCATTAACCCTTGAAGATGTACTGCAGAGTTTAGGTCTATATGAAGGCTTTGGTAATAGTCATGATAGGCCTAGATATTTTTCTAACAGGGAATGAGTT
>NW_013866058.1:0-324 GCF_000517525.1 Limulus polyphemus
CTGCACCATTCTTCCACATCTTGTCTCATACCTATCCAGTAAAATCTGTGTCGTAGGTGATTCAATGTTTTCTTAACTCCGAGATGCCCTCCTGTTAAATGATCATGGGATTGACGCAGCACAACTTCCCGTAACTTCCTCGGTATAACTGTTTGCCAAGTCGTCACTTTCCCGTCTGTAGTTTCCCATCTCCGGACAAGAATACCATTTTCAAGCTTCAACTGCTCCCATTGCGCCCAATAGTGCTTTATCACAGGGCTTAGACTAGACACCTTCTCCTAAGCAGGGCGCAAAACACTTGCTTTTAGAAAATCAATCATTGGC
>NW_013866059.1:0-1005 GCF_000517525.1 Limulus polyphemus
GACAGCTGAATCTGGACAAGAAAAATATGTTTCACCGAAGTAATTTAATTGTTTCTTCTGTAACACATTCTTTTCATTATAAAAACACCAAAATATTCCAAGGCCAGTAATAAGGCAGAGAACAAGTAGTATGTTTTTCATATTTGATAAAGGCAATGTCAAGGATATTTCCACCATCCTGGAATCAATTCAAATCTTATTAACGATAAAGAAGACATTGAGGATATTAAAAAATGCTGTTAAACTTGTCCTACGTACCCCATATTATCGTAGTTACGGTATCTTTGCTATTTCACTGCCGTTCGTTGTAATTAAAAGCGAATATATTTTTTAAAAATATATAGAAGCTTTTCAGATTCTTCTGTTGTCGAGTTTCGAATTTCATCATTAGTGTTACAATTCTTAGTTACTTTTAACTTCTTTAGATACGTGTAATTATTAAAAATTGTCTTGAGTAAATAAGTTATTATTTATACAATGTCATATAACGTAAGTACATATTTATGTAGAAGAAAATAACACAGGTTTCATGTTAAAGTTATGTGCGTAAATACAATAAAACTGTAAGACTAATTGGTATAACATAAAGAAAAAGTTCTTTAATTAAAATATGAATATAAGTCGCTAAAATCTCGTGACATGAGCAGCAAAGAATAGCCGGAGCGAGAGGGTTAAACATTTCTAGATAATTCGTTCTTCTGTAAAATATGTGTTACTTTTCTCATTGTCACAAGATATGGCTGTGGGGCGGGGGGCAGTTGTCCTACAACCACTGACATGTTGTATAACAAATTGTCTCACAGGTTTCGTGTTAACTTTTGTTTATTGTAATAAAATAAAAATGTTGAACTTTATTTTCTCCTACTTAAACAGTTTTAGATAATTCAATTTTCTATGAAATGCAAGAAATATATGTTTGGTTCCTATTTCACAAGAAATATATGTTTTATTTCCTATTTCAGTCAGTTATATTAATATAATAAGATATGCCTGCGGGGGACAGTT
>NW_013866060.1:0-326 GCF_000517525.1 Limulus polyphemus
GGAAATAGAGGAACAAAATAGCTTATCATTTCTTGACATACTGATCAGCAGACAAGTGGGAAAAATCGCCACAACTGTATGCAGAAAACCCACCTAGTTCTATCATTCAAACTCGATAAAACGTGGTATAATCCAGTGCCTAAACAAGAGAGCAGAAAACATTTGTGATAACACATCCATCGAAACAGAACGCCAAAACATCATACAGTGTTTTAAACATAATGGTTACATCTCTTCCTTCATCAAGAACTCCCTGGAGAAGATTACAACAGAAAATAAAAATAAAGAAAGCACTACAACCATATACCTCCCATACCCGAAAAAGG
>NW_013866061.1:0-326 GCF_000517525.1 Limulus polyphemus
AAGGAGGGGCAGTATTGCGTCAGCAAGGCCACGTGACTACTTACACGCCACGTCCCTCTCGAACCTTCGTGAATTCTCGGGAGATTACTAGATTAGGGGTAGTTTTGAATATATAAGACGGTCACAAAGTGACAGCAACAATGTGTGTAATTGAACTGAGTATTGTCGAGCACAAGCATGTGAGACGTTCTTTGAGAATTATAGCGTTTGTTATAGAGCGGCTGTTGAAATTAAGTGTATCGGTAAAGTTATATTCAGAAAGAATAAACCAGTTTTATTTAAGAAAGGACTTGTGTCGCTAAAGTTTCGTTGGAAGGAATTTACGG
>NW_013866062.1:0-326 GCF_000517525.1 Limulus polyphemus
CTAACAACACTTTCCCATTATTTACAAAATTATGGCTGATTTGAAACAACTTACAACACCATCCCATTATTTACAAAATTATGGCTGATTTAAAACAACTTACAACACCTTCCCATTATTTACAAAATTATGGCTGATTTGAAACAACTTACAACACCTTCCCATTATTTACAAAATTATGGCAAATTTGAAACAATTTACACATTCACATTACCTACAACATTACAGCCGATTTGATAAAATTTACACATTCACATTACCTACAACATTATGGCAGACTATACACATTCCCATTACCTACAACATTACAGCCGATTTGATAAAAT
>NW_013866063.1:0-321 GCF_000517525.1 Limulus polyphemus
CGATGACGCAACAATAGGTTTGGTAACTGAAAGGCTACTTGTAATGGTAATTTGGCAAAACAATATGCCACTTTAATGTTAGAATCCACAAACATAAGATGATGCTGAACTTGGTTTCATATTTGCACTAGTTTTTTTTTTCCTTTTGTTTTGTTTATCATTATATTGTTACGACGGCGGAAGTCACGTGATGCTGGTAACACGTAATGCATTCTAGAAAGATCGGGGAACATTACGAATAATCCAATATTTGCTAAGCGCCCTCTATTCTTGTATATAAGTGCGCCAGACAATTAATCGGCTTGGTATAGAGTCAAGCGC
>NW_013866064.1:0-326 GCF_000517525.1 Limulus polyphemus
TATAACTAAAACATCTAATAACGGTATCTGGTCAACATCGTGTAACTTAAACATCTAATAACGGTATCTAGTCAACATAGTATAAATAAACATCTAATAACGGTATCTGGTCAACATCGTGTAACTTAAACATCTAATAACGGTATCTAGTCAACATAATATAACTAAAACGTCTAATAACAGTATTTGGTCAACACAGTGTAACTAAAACATCTAATAATGGTATCTGGTCAACATCACGTAACTAAAACATCCAATAACGGAAACTGGTCAACATAGTATAACTAAAACATCTAATAACGGTATCTGGCAAACATAGTGTGAAT
>NW_013866065.1:0-537 GCF_000517525.1 Limulus polyphemus
CTATCGAGCTCATGGGCATAAAGGAAAGACAGAAAGTATACTTGGCTGACATTGAAGATGAATGCATATTAGGACTGGACTATCTACTATCAAGGAAGTTTGTAATTAATTTTGATAAAATGACGTTTGGGAACAACAAAGGCCAAGTTCCGGTAACTGTTGAACTGGCCCCTCCTTTTTTTTAATATCTAATATTTTTACATGCTGCTAGTGAGAGAACCTGTTGTTAAAATATTTGAATCCCACCACTGATCCTGTGGTACATCTTTCAAAAACAATCATGGAGGAACAATGTAGTGTTACGTCTCCATTTGTTAATTAACTTTCCGTAACTTCGTTCCGACGAAACTTAAGCGACACAAGTCCTTTCTTAATAAAACTGGTTTATTCTTTCCAAATATAACTTTACCGATACACTCAACTTCAACAATCGCGCTAAACAAACGCTATAACAACGAACGTGCTCAATAATACTTCTGACTGCAGATCAAATACTCACTGTCTACACACACACATTACATTCCCCTGTCACGTTGT
>NW_013866066.1:0-444 GCF_000517525.1 Limulus polyphemus
ATCAGAGACCAGTTAGGATTCAGGTATTGTTTGCTTCTAATTTTAAGCTATTGACTAGATGAGGGCAGCTAGCTAGAACAATTCATCGTTACCAAATATTTGTTTGATTTTTTAACCGATTAACGGAATTAACTGTCACTTTTATAACGCAACAGAGCACAGAAAGATATTGTGTAGCTCAGTACTAAGAAACCCAACAATAAGCCAACGTTCTAAATTTTACGTATAGAAAAATACCTCTTTTGTTATTCATAAAAAACGTAAGTAAATGTAGTTAACTAGGAACCACATGTTGGTTTATTAATGGGTTTGATCTGTAAAAAACGACATTTATGTTGAAGAATTTTTCTTTAGCATAAAAATAGCCCATTGTGTAGCTTTGTGCTTTAATAACAACCAAATCAAACCCAGTTACCTATATTTTATCAGTGGCTGATACTCAAC
>NW_013866067.1:0-326 GCF_000517525.1 Limulus polyphemus
ATGTAAGTCTTGTAGTTTGTTAACAACGTTGAGTAACCTCGATAATTTTATCTTTCTCGTGTTTATTTTCATCTTCTTAAGGTTTGATAATTAAACTTTTTGATCAACTACAGTTTTTTTAATATACAGTCATCACCTGCCAAACCCCTCCTGTACCATCCTATGGTTCTGTGGACATCAAACCCCCAAGTAGAACAAACTCAATCAGTCGTGTTGGGTCGCCATTCTTGAGGTATCTTTATGTTAATAGTTTTCACATCACATGAGTGATTGAATTTACAGTTGGAATTATCAAGTGTAATGTTTTTGTAACTAATGAAAATCTG
>NW_013866068.1:0-326 GCF_000517525.1 Limulus polyphemus
TCAATCCTACTATTCGTTGGTAAAAGAGTAGCCCAAAAGTTGGCGGTGGGTGGTGATGACTTTCCTCTAGTCTTACCCTGCTAAATTAGGGACGTCTAACGCAGATAGCCGTCGTGTAGCTTTGCGCGAAATTCAAACAAACAAACGTCTTTGTAAAAATATTACGCAAGTATTTTTGTAAGTTCATAATGACGCGGGACTTCAAGATTATTATTATTATTACTTTTATTTTATTTTTTTTTGTTGTAGAAACACGACATCTTTAAATCAGTCAAACTGAGCACCTTCTGACTTACAGTGGCATTTCGATTTCGTGTCAATTTTAG
>NW_013866069.1:0-326 GCF_000517525.1 Limulus polyphemus
CAGTTTCATCTTAGGGAGTGTCTTTCTCACGCTTTTGAAGGATGCTTCTTTCTTTCCCTCACACCAGTCCCTCCATCTATTCAATGTGGGGTTCTAGCTATTTATGTGAGAGAAGGTATTGTACCATATCGGAAGTTATAATTTTCCTACACTGAAAGTGTATTTCCAATAGTTTCTTACCTCCCTTAACACTTCCCACTCTTCCTCCCCACTGAAAACTGGTGCTTCCATTTTCTGCCAAAACTCAAAGTGATAGTTTGGTAGAATTGAAAAGAGGGAGCCACATGCATCATGAGAGTATGTTGCACTCTTACTGATGGAGGGTT
>NW_013866070.1:0-326 GCF_000517525.1 Limulus polyphemus
ATTGAGAGATAACTGAACTTCCAAGATTTTTTCTCCATCTACTGAGACAGGGGTCACCAAACTACGGTCTGTGGGCCAGATCCGGCCTGCAAGGTCAGTTCATCTGGCCCACCGCTGCACTGTGCTACAAATGAGCTAAAATATAATTATTTATTTGGAAATATCATAGATTGCAGATAAACTTACTATGTAAAAAAAAATTAAAACAAGTGTAAGTAAAAATGTCCAAATTTGTCCAATCTGATTCTTGCATCTGACAGTAATATAAGTTTTAGGAAAAATCAGTGAAATAAAAATTTCGGCGACTTTTTGTGACTTTGGATATC
>NW_013866071.1:0-324 GCF_000517525.1 Limulus polyphemus
GGTAAAATAGTGTGGTATCAGCATACACATTGTACTAGTAAAATAGTGTGGTATCATCGTACACATTCTACTGGTAAAATAGTGAGGTATCAACATACACATTCTACTGGTAAAATAGTGTGGTATCAGCATACACATTGTACTAGTAAAATAGTGTGGTATCAGCGTACACATTCTACTGGTAAAATAGTGAGGTATCAACATACATATTCTACTGGTAAAATAGTGTGGTATCAGCATACACATTGTACTAGTAAAATAGTGTGGTATCAGCGTACACATTCTACTGGTAAAATAGTGAGGTATCAACATACACATTCTACT
>NW_013866072.1:0-326 GCF_000517525.1 Limulus polyphemus
CTGCAAGAGATGGCACAAGACTTGGAAAGCATGGCACACAAGGCCTACCCAACTGCACCACCCAATCTCCTCAAGTTGTTGCTGAGGGATCAGTTCGTAGATGCCTTGGACAGTCCACAACCTAAGATACAAGTGAAGCAAGCACACCCCTCTACCATGCAGGATGCAATGGCCAGAGCTCTAGAATTTGAATCCTACGTTAAGTTCAGCACAGAGGTACCGAGGTTGGTACAGTCATCTGGTTTAAAGGCTAGAAAAGGTCAGCTTTCAGAGGAAGTTTGAGGGACTTTGCTGGCACTGTAACAAACCTGGGCACAAGAGAGCTC
>NW_013866073.1:0-323 GCF_000517525.1 Limulus polyphemus
CATGTACATTTGGTATTGTTGTAAATGTTGGGTATCGCTGATCAAACAAGAACCGTAGTTGACATGTACATTTGGTATTGTTGTAAATGTTGGGTATCGCTGATCAAACAAGAACCGTAGTTGACATGTACATTTGGTATTGTTGTAAATGTTGGGTATCGCTGATCAAACAAGAACCGTAGTTGACATGTACATTTGGTATTGTTGTAAATGTTTGATATCGCTGATCAAACAAGAACCGTAGTTGACATGTTCATTTGGTATTGTTGTAAATGTTAGTATATCCATGATCAAACAAGAACCGTAGTTGACATGTTCATTTG
>NW_013866074.1:0-326 GCF_000517525.1 Limulus polyphemus
ATATAACATAATAATCATTAAATAAATACATACACACATATCACAATATATAACATAATAATCATTAAATATATACATACATACATATCACAATATATAACATAATAATCATTAAATATATACATACACACATATCACAATATATAACATAATAATCAATAAATATATACATACACACATATCCCAATATATAATATAATAATCATTAAATATATACATACACACATATCACAATATATAACATAATAATCATTAAATAAATACATACACACATATCACAATATATAACATAATAATCATTAAATATATACATACATACATATCAC
>NW_013866075.1:0-326 GCF_000517525.1 Limulus polyphemus
ATTTCCTTAAACGTTAGGCTTAACAGTAACAGCTGACAGTAGGCTACTGATATTTGGTATTGAAGTTTAAGTGTGTTTGTTCAGGCTATAACTTAAGTATAAATACAATTGTTAAGACTAGTGTAGGAGTTAAGCGTTTACAGTTTGTTAGGTGTAATGATAGAGTTTTATTTGGGAACTCGGGACTGGCATGTACTTTTAAGGAAGCTAGTATTGTAGTAACAAAGATATGCAGTTTTTGTGTAGTGTTTGTAGTTTGGACATGGAGGCTATCATAATTAAAGTAGAGGCAATAGATAAAGAAAAGTGTAGACTGGGAAATGGCA
>NW_013866076.1:0-324 GCF_000517525.1 Limulus polyphemus
TATCTGTTAATTACTCTCTTTGCTCTAGTGACACAGCTAGTTAATTACTCTCTTTGCTCTAGTGACACAGCTAGTTAATTACTCTCTTTGCTCTAGTGACATATCTGTTAATTACTCTCTTTGCTCTATCTATGTTCTGGTGGCATATCTGGTAACTATCTGTGTCCTGGTGGCATATCTGGTGACTAACTGTGTTCTGGTGGCATATCTGGTAACTAACTGTGTTCTAGTGGAATATTTGGTAATTAACCATCTTCGAGTGGCATATCTGGTAACTGTCTTCTAGCGGTATATATGATAACTAACTGTTGTATGTAGTGGCAT
>NW_013866077.1:0-326 GCF_000517525.1 Limulus polyphemus
AATATCCTAGCTATAATTACATTACAGAAGTCACTTGGGTAAGATAGAATATCCTAGCTATAATTACATTACAGAAGACACTTGGGTAAGATAGAATATCCTAGATATAATTACACTACTGAAGATACTTGGGTAAGATAGAATATCCTAGATATAATTACATTACAGAAGACACTTGGGTAAGATAGAATAACCTAGATATAATTACATTACAGAAGACACTTGGGTAAGATAGAATAACCTAGCTATAATTACAGTACAGAAGACACTTGGGTAAGATAGAATATCCTAACTATAATTACATTACAGAAGACACTTGGGGTAAG
>NW_013866078.1:0-326 GCF_000517525.1 Limulus polyphemus
ATAAAGGTGACACCACTTTCAGGTCTTTACCAGAACGTTGTGTTCTAGTGTAGATCTTCTGTAATAAAGATGACCCCACTTTCAGTTCTTTACCAGAACGTAGTGTTGTAGTGTAGATCTTCTGTAATAAAGGTGACACCACTTTCAGTTCTTTACCAGAACGTTGTGTTCTAGTGTAGATCTTCTGTAATAAAGATGACCCCACTTTCAGTTCTTTACCAGAACGTAGTGTTTTAGTGTAGATCTTCTGTAATAAAGATGACCCCACTTTCAGTTCTTTACCAGAACGTTGTGTTTTAGTGTAGATCTTCTGTAATAAAGGTGAC
>NW_013866079.1:0-326 GCF_000517525.1 Limulus polyphemus
ACTGTGTACTGTCGATAAGAAGACACAATATTCAACGATAGTGTGTACTGTCAGTAAGAAAACACAAGATTTAACAATAATATGTCCTGTAAATAAGAAGACATAAGATTTAACGATACTGTGTACTGTCAATAAGAAGACAAGATTTAACGATACTGTGTACTGTCAATAAGAAGACACAAGATTTAACGATACTGTGTACTGTCAATAAGAAGTCACAAGATTTAACTATACTGTGTACTCTCCATAAGAAGACACAAGATTTAACAATACTGTGTACTCTCAATAAGAAGACACAAGATTTAACGATACTGTGTACTGTCAAT
>NW_013866080.1:0-324 GCF_000517525.1 Limulus polyphemus
ACAGTGACCATTCCATACAACTCTTAGATTACATACCACAGTGACCATTTCATACAGCTTAAATTATATACCACAGTGACCACTGCACAGGGCTTAGATTACATACCACAGTGACCATTTCATACAGCTTAAATTATATACCACAGTGACCACTGCACAGGGCTTAGATTACATACCACAGTGACCATTCCATACAACTCTTAGATTACATACCACAGTGACCATTTCATACAGCTTAAATTACATGCCACAGTGACAATTTCATAGATCTTAGATTACATACCACAGTGACCACTGCACAGGGCTTAGATTACATACCACAGT
>NW_013866081.1:0-326 GCF_000517525.1 Limulus polyphemus
TGAGTAAAGTTTACTTAATTACATTATTAATATCAAAATTATCTACACAAAAGATAAGTAAAGTTTACTTAATTACTCTATTAATATCAAAATTATTTACACAAAAGATAAGTAAAGTTTACTTAATTACACTATTAATATCAAAATTATCTACACAAAAGATAAGTAAAGTTTAGTTAATTACACTATTAATATCAAAATTATCTACACAAAAGATAAGTAAAGTTTACTTAATTACTATTTTAATATCAAAATTATCTACACAAAAGATAAGTAAAGTTTACTTAATTACACTATTAATATCAAAATTATCTATACAAAAGATA
>NW_013866082.1:0-325 GCF_000517525.1 Limulus polyphemus
GGGCACTCACTATAAGGTGGGTAGTTTTGTGACACGTACCACCTGGCCACTCACTATAAGGTGGGTAGTTATGTGACGTGTACCACCTGGGCACTCACTGTAAGGTAGGTAGTTATGTGACATTTACCACCTGAGCACTCACTATAAGGTGGGTAGTTATGTGACATGTACCACCTTGGCACACACTATAAGGTGGTTAGTTATGTGACACGTACCACCTGGCCACTCACTATAAGGTGGGTAGTTATGTGATACGTACCACCTGGCCACTCACTGTAAGGTAGGTAGTTATGTGACACGTACACCTGGCCACTCACTATAAGGT
>NW_013866083.1:0-300 GCF_000517525.1 Limulus polyphemus
GTTTTGGTTCGAGACAAGTTTTCGTTTGTTAACTGTTATATATTTCAGTGAAATACAGGATCCTCAAGTCTCCATACTAGCTAGTACTAATGTCTACCCGCTCGGAGTAAATTCAGTATATATCAATAAAACCACATTCTCAGCATCGGATGTACGGTACAGCAGTATTATAACTATTAATATAATAATTATTATTATAACTATTGATATAATAATTATTATTATAACTGATATAATAATTATTATTATAACTAATATAATAATTATTATTATAACCAATAATATAATAATTATTATTAT
>NW_013866084.1:0-326 GCF_000517525.1 Limulus polyphemus
GTTCTGTGATACAATACGAACAGTTCAAGTAATCGTTTAGTAAGTACAATCTAATAAAGACACCCAGTTCTGTGATACAATACGAGCAGTTCCAGTAATCGTTTAGTAAGTACAATCTAATAAAGACATCCAGTTCTGGGATACAATACGAACAGTTCCAGTAATCGCTTAGTAAGTACAATCTAATAAAGACACCCAGTTCTGTGAGATACAATACGAACAGTTCCAGTAATCGTTTAGTAAGTACAATCTAATAAAGACGTCCACTTCTATGAGATATAGTACGAACAGTTCCAGTAATCGTTTAGTAAGTACAATTTAATAAA
>NW_013866085.1:0-326 GCF_000517525.1 Limulus polyphemus
GTGTACTGCCACAATCTCATTACACCTTTAATAATGGTACTCCAACATCTTGGTGTACTGCCACAATCTCATTACACCTTTAATAGTGGTACTCCAACATCTTGGTGTACTGCCACAATCTCATTACACCTTTAATAGTGGTACTCCAACATCTTGGTGTATTGTCACAATCTCATTACACCTTGAATATTGGTACTCCAACATCTTGGTGTACTGCCACAATCTCATTACACCTTTAATATTGGTACTCCAACATCTTGGTGTACTGCCACAATCTCATTACACCTTTAATAATGGTATCCCAACATCTTGGTGTATTGCCACAA
>NW_013866086.1:0-326 GCF_000517525.1 Limulus polyphemus
AGTTAAGATTTGGGCGTCTTGTTTTGCCTGAATAGTTTATTTTGTTATACCATATCTGCTATATCTGGGATTTGTGATAGTTAATTAAGCAGTTAAGGTTTTGGCGTCTTGTTTTGCCTGAATAGTTTATTTTGTTATACCAAGATTTGTGATAGTTAATTAAGCAGTTAAGATTTTGGCGTCTTGTTTTGTCTGAATATTTTATTTTGTTATACCATATCTGCTATATCTGGGATTTGTGACAGTTAATTAAGCAGTTAAGGTTTTGGCGTCTTGTTTTGTCTGAATAGTTTATTTTGTTATACCATATCTGCTATATCTGGGAT
>NW_013866087.1:0-325 GCF_000517525.1 Limulus polyphemus
TATGTCGAGACACGAAAAACATTAGACACAAAGTCCAACATGATGAATATATATAAACGTATAGGTCTGATGAAATTTTATTCGATTTCTATGTCGAGACACGAAAAACATTAGACACAAAGTCCAACATGATGAATATGTATAAACGTATAGGTCTGCTGAAATTTTATTCGATTTCTATGTCGAAACACGAAAAACATTAGACACAAAGTCCAACATGATGAATATATATAAACGTATAGGTCTGCTGAAATTTTATTCGATTTCTATGTCGAGACACGAAAAACATTGGACACAAAGTCCAACATGATGAATATATATAAAC
>NW_013866088.1:0-326 GCF_000517525.1 Limulus polyphemus
AGTAAATTAGGGATGATGCAAATGTCATCCCTTCTATCTTATTTACTTCCGTTTTTGAAAAGTTTTTCTTTATTAGTTTGCTTGTTTTTTAATACAGTGCTTCAATAGACATGGGAAGGTTGTATTTATAACCAAGTTCTAAATACAATACGGTTCCAACTGTAATATTCATTGTTTATCTATTATTTGCTGGTAATTCCTGATTCACCCTGTACTTAAGCTTTTTAAAAGAACATCACATTTCTGTAAAAAAGCTAACTTCAAGGGGAAAAGATAACATCGTTTACACTAGAATTATGATTTATTTTAATTACTACTAGTTAATG
>NW_013866089.1:0-324 GCF_000517525.1 Limulus polyphemus
TACAGCAGTGGATGGAAGAGAAAGAAAATAAACAAAAAGAAAGTCTCCAACAATTGAGAGAAAGCCACAGTACACAAATGGAAAACATTAGTAAATTTGAAGGAGAAAATAAAAAACAGAAGAAACAAGAAGAGAGATTACAGCAGCTGTTGCAGGAAAAAGAAAAGAAACAAGAAGAGAGATTGCAACAGTTGTTGGAGGAGAAAGAAAATAAACAAGAAGAGAGACTACAGCAGTGGTTGGAGGAGAAAGAAAATGAACAAAAAGAGAGTCAACAGCAGTGGATGGAAGAGAAAGAAAATAAACAAAAAGAAAGACTCCAAC
>NW_013866090.1:0-325 GCF_000517525.1 Limulus polyphemus
TGATGTGACTGTTATCGACGATAGAACATTTCTTGATGAAGCAGATGAACCCCATATGAAGCAGAAGCCAACAAGATGGAGACCAGTATGGAAGAAGATACGTCCCGTAAAATTAAGAGACTTTGTCGAATTGTAATTTTGTGTTTGTAATTCTGTACATTTAATTAAGTTATTGTTAATTGTTATTGGTTTATTGTATGTGGTTATTGTTCTGGAAGAACAATATTAAGGAGGGGGCAGTGTTGCGTCAACGAGGTCACGTGACTAGTGTCACGGCACTCGTTCTCTCGAACCTTCGGGAGATTACTAGATATAGGGTAGTGTG
>NW_013866091.1:0-326 GCF_000517525.1 Limulus polyphemus
AGATGTCATAATCAGGTAGTTCACAACATGATTTAACATAAAGATGTCATAATCAGGTAGTTCACAAAATGATTTAACATAAAGATGTCATAATCAGGTAGTTCACAAAATGATTTAACATAAAAGTGTCATGATCAGGTAGTTCACAAAATGATTTAACATAAAAGTGTCATGATCAGGTAATTCACAAAATGATTTAACATAAAGATGTCATAATCAGGTAATTCACAAAATGATTTAACATAAAGACGTCATAATCAGGTAGTTCACAAAATGATTTAACATAAAGACGTCATAATCAGGTAGTTCACAAAATGATTTAACAT
>NW_013866092.1:0-326 GCF_000517525.1 Limulus polyphemus
CTAAATTGATGATTCTTCTGATGTACGGTACAGCAGGACTTTTGTGGTCGTTTTATGTTACTTTTTTATTGTTTTTCTGAAAGCGTATGTGTACTGCAGTGAAGCTTTTTGTTGCTGATTGTTTTTCGATTTCTTGTTACCAGAGGGTCCTAAATTGATGATTCTTCACCAAATTTGGTATGTAGGTACACTTTGACGTTGCGTAGTAATATGCAGAGTTTTACCTTCCTACTGTTTGTTTTAAAGGAGATATGAAAGGTTTTGCGTTTTGTACCAGTACATCATTCCATTTGGACGGATCATCTCCAAATTTTGTATGAACGTTC
>NW_013866093.1:0-326 GCF_000517525.1 Limulus polyphemus
ATGTCCTCTTTTAACGTAGAAACCGATATGTTTTCTTATTCTTGTTGTTCATTTGCTCGTTTGCTTGGGATGTTACTTCAAAAACACATACCTAATGTGGTGTTTATGTCCTCTTTTAACGTAGAAACCGATATGTTTTCTTATTCTTGTTGTTCGTTTACTTGGGATGTTACTTCAAATACACATACCTCGTGTGGTGTTTATGTCCTCTTTTAACGTAGATACCGATATATTTTCTTATTCTTGTTGTTCATTTGCTCGTTTACTTGGGATGTTACTTCAAATACACATACCTAGTGTGGTGTTTATGTCTTCTTTTAACGTAG
>NW_013866094.1:0-325 GCF_000517525.1 Limulus polyphemus
TTGATAGTACACAATATCGTTAAATCTTGTGTCTTCTTATTGACAGTACACTGTATTGATAAATCCTATATCTTATTATTGACAGAATACAATATTGTTAAATTTTGTGTCTTTTTTTTGTACAGTACACGTTATTGATAATTCCCCTTTCTTCTTATTGACAGGACACAGTATTGTTAAATCTTGTGTCTTCTTATTGACAGTACACAGTATTGATAAATCCTGTATCTTCTTATTGACAGGACACAGTATTGTTAAATCTTGTCTCTTCTTATTGACAGTACACAGTATCGTTAAATCTTGTGTCTTCTTATTGACAGTACAC
>NW_013866095.1:0-325 GCF_000517525.1 Limulus polyphemus
GTTCTTGTTACAGTAATGAGTCCCAGTTAAAAGTGTTCTTGTTACAGTAATGAGTCCCAGGTAAAAGTGTTCTTGTTACAGTAGTGAGTTCCAGTTAAAAGTGTCCTTGTTACAGTAATGAGTCCCAGTTAAAAGTGTTCTTGTTACAGTAATGAGTCCCAGTTAAAAGTGTTCTTGTTACAGTAATGAGTCCCAGGTAAAAGTGTTCTTGTTACAGTAGTGAGTCCCAGTTAAAAGTGTCCTTGTTACAGTAATGAGTCCCAGTTAGAAATTGTTCTTGTTACAGTAATGAGTCCCAAGTTGGAAGTGTCCTTGTTACAGTAAT
>NW_013866096.1:0-326 GCF_000517525.1 Limulus polyphemus
CTTCATATATTGGCTAACAAATTATGTTTCTTTAGGTACTCTTAAGTCTAATGTTTTACACCTTCATATATTGGCTAACAAATTATGTTTCTTTAGGTACTCTTAAGTCTAATGTTTTACACCTTCATATATTGGCTAACAAATTATGTTTCTTTAGGTACTCTTAAGTCTAATGTTTTACACCTTCATATATTGGCTAACAAACGTACGTTTCTTTAGGTATATTATTAAGTCTAATGTTTTACACCTTCATATATTGGCTAGCAAATGTATGTTTCTTTAGGTATTCTTAAGTCTAACGTTTTACACCTTCACCTGTTCGAAAC
>NW_013866097.1:0-326 GCF_000517525.1 Limulus polyphemus
AACAGTTAAACTTTTCCGTATATTATATAATTATATATATTTTTTGTGTATCATGTCATATCCTCGACCTAACTGCCCTGATGATACTGGAAGCTCTTTGACAACAATCAGACGTTCGTGGGACGGGCTTTATCATAGACTACATTTTAAAATATGGTTTATTTTTATTTCTGCAAATCAGAAATTATGTTTATTCAGTTGATTTCAAAAGCATAACAAAAAGAAAGCATTCAGTTGCAAATTATTCTCCTTCTAAATTAGAACTTGAACAATGATATTGCACTATATTGCTTCTATAGAACATTTGGATGAACATAGGTTCGATT
>NW_013866098.1:0-324 GCF_000517525.1 Limulus polyphemus
TAGACCCATCACCCAGGTCACTAGTGATGAAGGTACCACTAGACCCATCACCCAGGTCACTAGTGATGAAGGTACCACTAGACCCATCACCCAGGTCACTAGTGATGAAGGTACCACTAGACCCGTCACCAAGGTCACTAGTGATGAAGGTACCACTAGACCCATCACTCAGGTCACTAGTGATGAAGGTACCACTAGACCTGTCACCCAGGTCACTAGTGATGAAGGTACCACTAGACCCGTCACCCAGGTCACTTGTGATCAAGGTACCAGTAGACCTGTCACCCAGGTCATTTGTGATCAAGGTACCAGTAGACCCGTCAC
>NW_013866099.1:0-325 GCF_000517525.1 Limulus polyphemus
GAAATGTCATAAAGACTCAACCAGTATTGAAAAGGTTGAGATGTTTCTAGAGAGATGTAATAAGTGAAATGTTGTAAAAACTCAGCCAGTATTAAAAAGGTTGAGATGTTTCTAGAGAGATGTAATAAGTGAAATGTCATAAAGACTCAACCAGTATTGAAAAGGTTGAGATGTTTCTAGAGAGATGTAATAAGTGAAATGTTGTAAAAACTCAGCCAGTATTAAAAAGGTTGAGGTGTTTCTAGAGAGGTGCAAAAAGTGAAATGTCATAAAGACTCAACCAGTATTGAAAAGGTTGAGTTGTTTCTAGAGAGATGTAATAAGT
>NW_013866100.1:0-324 GCF_000517525.1 Limulus polyphemus
CGTATGACATTACCATTTACTGGAACACATACTTTGAAAATCAAGAAAAATATAAAGAAATTCCTTTGTAATTTGTACCCATAAGTTGAACTTTTCAACGATTATATCAAGAAAGCAGCCACCCCTAAGGAAGAGAAAGATTATGTTCCAAAAAGGATTGTGTGTATGACACTACCATTTACTGGAACACATGCTTTGAAAATCAAGAAAAATATAAAGAAATTCCTTTGTAATTTGTACCCATAAGTTGAACTTTTCAACGATTATATCAAGAAAGCAGCCACCCCTAAGGAAGAGAAAGATAATGTTCCAAAAAGGATTGTG
>NW_013866101.1:0-326 GCF_000517525.1 Limulus polyphemus
ATCCTACATGTTACTGTTATATCATGTTGAAACCGCTCCCATACAACAACTTGTTACTGTTATATCATGTTGAAACTGCTCCCATACTACAACTTGTTACTGTTATATCATGTTGAAACTGCTCCCATCCTACAACTTGTTACTGTTATATCATGTTGAAACTGCTCCCATCCTACAACTTGTTACTATTATATCATGTTAAAACTGCTCCCATCCTACATGTTACTGTTATATCATGTTGAAACTGCTCCCATCCTACTTGTTACTGTTATATCATGTTGAAACTGCTCCCATACAACAACTTGTTACTGTTATATCATGTTGAA
>NW_013866102.1:0-325 GCF_000517525.1 Limulus polyphemus
CTTTATGTTTTATTAACTACACCCATTTGAGTGTACCTTTCTGTATGTTTTATTAACTACACCCATTTGAGTGTACCTTTCTTTATGTTTTATTAACTACACCCATTAGAGTATACCTTTCTTTGTTTTATTAACTACACCCATTAGAGTATACCTTTCTCTATGTTTTATTAATTACACCCATTAGAGTATACCTTTCTTTATGTTTTATTAACTACACCCATTAGAGTATACCTTTCTTTATGTTTTATTAATTACACCCATTAGAGTATACCTTTCTTTATGTTTTATTAACTACACCCATTAGAGTATACCTTTCTTTATG
>NW_013866103.1:0-327 GCF_000517525.1 Limulus polyphemus
CTTACACACATATACACAGTTTTTGTACATTGTAGCAAATTTTAGCCTCTTGACAATAGATTGAGATCGAAGTAAAGGATTTTTTTACTGCTACACGACCAAATATTCCGTTCTCGTTGAGTCTTCTTGATACTGTAGATCTGGATACTTTTCTGTCATTTCGTACATGGTTGTTTATCTGCCCATTGTGTAGCTTTGTACTTAACTTCAAACAAACAAACTAAAACGTTTGAGAAGTGACGCCAACAAATTATATTTGTATTTATATAAATTCCATTAAAATTTGGACAATTAGGAAAAAAAAAATACATTTACATTTGATAATAG
>NW_013866104.1:0-325 GCF_000517525.1 Limulus polyphemus
ATCTATTGGTAGGTCACTGTATCATGATCACAGGTGTAACCAGGGGGAAAGGGCTACCAGGCTTTAACTAAATGTATCTATTGGTAGGTCACTGTATCATGATCACAGGTGTAACCAGGGGGAAAGGGCTACCAGGATTTAACTAAATGTATCTATTGGTAGGTCACTGTATCATGATCACAGGTGTAACCAGGGGGAAAGGGCTACCAGGATTTAACTAAATGTATCTATTGGTAGGTCACTGTATCATGATCACAGGTGTAACCAGGGGGAAAGGCTACCAGGCTTTAACTAAATGTATCTATTGGTAGGTCACTATATCATG
>NW_013866105.1:0-319 GCF_000517525.1 Limulus polyphemus
ACACAAAGACAGCACACAAGCGTGTTCTTTACAGGCGTGTAGCTAAACACAAAGACAACACACAAGCGTGTCCTTTACAGGCGTGTAGCTAAACACAAAGACAACACACAAGCGTGTCCTTTACAGGCGTGTAGCTAAACACAAAGACAGCACACAAGCGTGTTCTTTACAGGCGTGTAGCTAAACACAAAGACAACACACATACCCCTACCAGATAAACTTTATGCAGACTATTAACGGAAAAATTGTCAGATTAGCCATGCATAACGAAACCGTTTAATTAATTCTTCAGGTGGTCATTACTAGAGTATGATTAGTT
>NW_013866106.1:0-326 GCF_000517525.1 Limulus polyphemus
GAAAACTATTGGTTATCGTTCGATTCAGCGGGGATTCCATCAACCTGTTCATAAAAGACGTCGTTAAAGAGGAAATGGTTTAACTTCGTGGAGAGGGCAGAAGTTCCAAGAATTATTTACTGATGAAACCAAGTTATTGGTCAGCATCAGAAGGAAATAGAGATGCCATGTCGTTAATTGCATCAAATTTAGAGTAAAAATCATAAATAATTTTCAACGTTAAACTGGTACACCATTAAAATCATTTTATTTAGGCCTATCTATGGCCTTCAAAAAGTTGACGATTTTACATGTTTCGACGTTACAACGTCATCCTCATTGTAACG
>NW_013866107.1:0-325 GCF_000517525.1 Limulus polyphemus
AAAACCTATGATTAAACATTTACAACGATATATATATATATGGTAAATAAAAACTCATCATTAAACATTCATATCGATATATATATGGTAAATAAAACTTCTGATTAAACATTCACATCGATTTATATATATATATATGGTAAATAAAACTTCTGATTAAAAATTCAAAACGATATACATATACACGTTAAATAAAATTTCTGATTAAACATTTACCACGATATATATATATATATGATAAATAAAAACTCCTGATTAAACAATCACATCGATAAATATATATGGTAAATAAAAACTAACTGATTAAACATTCACATCGATATAT
>NW_013866108.1:0-297 GCF_000517525.1 Limulus polyphemus
TAAATTAATATTTAAATATACATATGTAAAACAAGGTAATTGTGACATCAGATTTTAGACAAACTAAAAAATGCAAAGTAAACAGAATTTATTTTTTTCATAATGGCAAACTTTACCCACCTATGACCTTAAGGAGATGTCAGCCCTGGCAGGGAGTTTTCTTGCTGACGTAACAATTAATATTAGATATTTAAGAGAAAAAGCTCACAAGTGAAAAAAATATTTCAGGACCTAAACTTGAACTTATGAGTTTTTTTTTTTACTAAACATCTAATACTACTATTTAGTGGTTTCCTT
>NW_013866109.1:0-326 GCF_000517525.1 Limulus polyphemus
AATTAACAATGTAATATCTATGTTGCTCCTCTAAACACAAACATGTTGGCTGTGCTATGTGTAAATTGTTAGAAAAACATAGGAGAAAAAATATAGAATTAACAATGTGATATTTATTTTGCTCCTCTAAACACAAACATGTTGGCTGTGCTATGTGTAGATTGTTAGAAAAACATAGGAGAAAAAACATAGAATTAACAATGTAATATCTATGTTGCTCCTCTAAACACAAACATGTTGGCTGTGCTATGTGTAAATTGTTAGAAAAACATAGGAGAAAAAACATAGAATTAACAATGTAATATTTATGTTGCTCCTCTAAACAC
>NW_013866110.1:0-327 GCF_000517525.1 Limulus polyphemus
ACAGTACTATGCAACGTAATGTTTTTTACGATTATATACCTGCTTACTTATTTGGCTTGACCTCATAAAAATCCGTTTATCTTATACTGTATATACTACATACACAATAATATAATTTGGAAAATGAATGTCTGTCCGTTGGGGTTGCACTTTGCTGAGACCGGTCAGCTCTACGGTCATTCGGGCAGTTAAAAACTTATGTCCCTGAATTCAAATTCGATGACTAGGAACCCACTTTGAGACTAATAATGGTTGGAGACGGCTTGAATGGGTAATGAAGAAAAAACTTTAATATAAGTTTAACATAACAGCAAATGTACAACGTTT
>NW_013866111.1:0-325 GCF_000517525.1 Limulus polyphemus
GCTACATTGTAACTACAGTTACCTGGATTAAGTATGCTGTAATTGTTGAGATGACAGACTGTTATGACTGGTTACGATAGTTCCTTTAGCTACATTGTAACTACAGTTCCCTGGATTAAGTATGCTGTAATTGTTGAGATGACAGACTGTTATGACTGGTTATGATAGTTCCTTTAGCTACATTATAACTACAGTTACCTGGATTAAGTATGCTGTAATTGTTGAGATGACAGACTGTTATGACTGGTTACGATAGTTCCTTTAGCTACATTGTAACTACAGTTCCCTGGATTAAGTATGCTGTAATTGCTGAGATGACAGACTG
>NW_013866112.1:0-326 GCF_000517525.1 Limulus polyphemus
AGTCAACAAGATGTATTACTTAACCTAAATGGTAACGCAACAAATTGCCACAATCCATTAGTTTACAGTAAAGGCCATCTTATCTCTACTTTCTTCTTTTATTTACATTTGCCAATATCCATTCTTATTATCCAAAGCTAAAAACCGTTTTAATACAGGTAGAACATTCAAAATATAATAAATCCTTGACAAAGGGAATACATCCTTCTTTCTGACATCATTCACCTCATGAAGATTTGACATTTTGCCTCAAAAGTGACTACACCTGATGTTCTCTGATGGTTTCTTGCTTTCGTGGCCCAATGATGACATTTATAATTTTTGTT
>NW_013866113.1:0-327 GCF_000517525.1 Limulus polyphemus
GTCATGGCCTTTTAGATGTTGGGATGTCCTTTGAATAATATTAATTTTAAAGCTCTTCTTCGGTTATAATATAACTGAAGACAAAAAACCAGTAAAATTGAACATAGCCGAAATTTTGATAACAGATTCTGCTGTACGGTACAGCAGAACAGATTATGAAATAACTATTGGAAATTTTGATGAAAGGCTATCCATTTTGAAAGTCTTACATCAAGGGCATCTTGGTATTGAAATATGAGGAAAAACAATTTCTTTCAAAATTTGGGAAAAAACATGGGCTATAGCCTTGGCTTTTTGGAGAAAATATGAATTTTTTTTGAAAAATGA
>NW_013866114.1:0-326 GCF_000517525.1 Limulus polyphemus
TTTAAGCCGTCTCCAGCCATTATTAGTCTCAAAGTGGGTTCCTCGTCATCGAATTCTTAGAGTTATATTCTAGAGATGGTGGAAGGAGAAAACAAAGTTAAGATTTGGAAAATACAGGATGATTGGCTTATGGAATGAGGTGTCATCGGCACTAGTGAAGGCTGGTACAAGAATTTAAAGCGGGAATAAAATTTCTTCAAAAGTAAAGGGGGGGGGAGGACTTACCGTATTTTTCGGTGTATTAGACGCACTTTTTCACCCCAAAATTTGAAGTCAAAATCTGCTTGCGTCCTATACACTGAAGGTATGAATAATATATATACACA
>NW_013866115.1:0-324 GCF_000517525.1 Limulus polyphemus
TTATTAACGGTTACAAGTTAGTTTCTAGAAGCCCCCGACTGGTCGTTTTTCATCAATGTTTTTTATTGTATGGACATAATTATTAACGGTTACAAGTAAGTTTCTAGAAGCCCCCAAATGGTCGTTTTTCATCAATGTTTTGTATTGTAGAGACATAATTATTAACGGTTACAAGTAAGTTTCTAGAAGCCCCCAAATGGTCGTTTTTCATCAATGTTTTGTATTGTAGAGACATAATTATTAACGGTTACAAGTAAGTTTCTAGAAGCCCCCAAATGGTCGTTTTTCATCAATGTTTTGTATTGTAGAGACATAATTATTAAC
>NW_013866116.1:0-323 GCF_000517525.1 Limulus polyphemus
GTGAAACATTCTTTTGATATTTTGTGAAACATTCTTCTGATCTGGTTTTGAAACATTCTTCTGATCTGGTGTGAAACATTCTTCTGATCTGGTGTGAAACATTCTTCTGATCTGGTTTTGAAACATTATTTTGATCTGATGTGAACATTATTCTGATCTGGTGTGAAACATTCTTTTGATCTGGTGTGAACATTCTTCTGATCTGGTGTGAACATTCTTTTGATCTGATGTGAAACATTCTTTTGATCTGGTGTGAAACATTCTTCTGATCTGGTGTGAAACATTCTTTTGATCTGATGTGAAACATTCTTTTGATCTGGTGT
>NW_013866117.1:0-325 GCF_000517525.1 Limulus polyphemus
CAAAATTTGTATGCAGGTACACTTTAACGTTGCGTAGTAATATGCAGAGTTTTACCTTCCTACTGTTTGTTTTAAAGGAGTTATGGAAGGTTTTGCGTTTTGTACCAGTACGTCGTTCCATTTGGACGGATCATCTCCAAATTTTGTATGATCGTTCGTTGCCTTCTTGCGTATTTACATGCAAAATTCTACGCCTTCTATTGTCATTTTGCGACTTTGTGGTCGTTTTATGTTCCTCTTTTATTGGCTTTTCTGAAAGCGTATGTGTACTGCAGTGAAGCTTTTGGTTACTGATTGTTTTTCGATTTCTTGTTACCAGAGGGTC
>NW_013866118.1:0-326 GCF_000517525.1 Limulus polyphemus
GCATTGACGAAAAATATTATATCACTAGAAAAGCTAAAAAAAAATTGAACTTTCGCTAACCCAGAGTAAAAACAATCCAAAAGGTGGAGTTTATTTGATAAGAAGACGTGATGGCCTTTTATACGTCGGAGTTTCGTTTGAATGATAATATTCTTAAAGCTCTTCTTTGTTTATTATATAATTGAAGACAAAAAAACAACAACATTGAAATCGACACTAACCGAAATTTTAATAAGAGATTATGAAATAACTATTGGAAATTTTAATAAAAGGATTTCTATTTTGAAAGTCTTACTTCAAGGGCATCTTTGTATTGAAATATGAAG
>NW_013866119.1:0-324 GCF_000517525.1 Limulus polyphemus
CGACTTGAGTTTTTATTTTATTATCTCGTCTCCATAGTTACTATTTGCAAATAGTCAATAATATTGTAGGTCCATTTGATTGTTGTTTTTTCTATGCGCCGTTATAACACATTTTCATCTCATCATTTAACTTCTGTTGTGCATATATTGTTGTATGTTTATTACCAAAAAAATGGTGCAATAATCATTAATTATCAATTTCATCATTAAATACTACACCAAATACAAAATAAATAGCACCATCAAATTTCTTGTAAAAAAACTGGTAATTATGAAGTTATTTTAAAATTTGCAACTTCAACTGTTTGGTTTCCTATAGCGAAC
>NW_013866120.1:0-326 GCF_000517525.1 Limulus polyphemus
TCTCTTAAATGACGTATTGATCTACGAAGGGGTTAGTTTATCAACACTTTCTAGATAATCGTGGACTAAATGACGTATTGACCTACGAAGGGGTTAGTTTATCAACACGTTCTAGATAATTGTGGACTAAATGACGTACTGACCTACGAAGGGGTTAGTTTATCAACACTCTCTAGATAATCGTGAACTAAATGACGTATTGATCTACGAAGGGGTTAGTTTATCAACACGTTCTAGATAATCGTGGACTAAATGACGTATTGACCTACGAAGGGGTTAGTTTATCAACACTCTCTAGATAATCGTGGACTAAATGACGTATTGAC
>NW_013866121.1:0-326 GCF_000517525.1 Limulus polyphemus
TACCTGGTGGCTCCTCAGTGGTACAGCGGTATGTTTGTTTGTAATTACGCACAAAGCTACACAATGGGCTATCTGTGCTCTACCCACCACGGGTATCGAAACCCGGATTCTAGCGTTGTAAGTCCACAGACATACCGCTGTGCTACTGGGGGGGCTACAGCGGTATGTCTGCAAACTTACAACGTTAGAAACCGTGGTGGGCAAAGCACAAGTAATCCACTGTGTAGCTTTGTGTTTAATTACAAACTTCCTCTAGTGATCTTTGGACCAAATTAAAATTCGTATCAACAATTTTCTTTGTATAATATCCGGAGCCCCCCCCGCCC
>NW_013866122.1:0-319 GCF_000517525.1 Limulus polyphemus
ATATGACTTGATTTTGGCTTATCACTTATATATATATATATATATATTAGTATGTTTATCGTTCGATTTGATTCTTGATTATAATACATTAGTATGTTTATCAGATGACTTACTTATGTTGTATGATTACACACTCGTTTTTCAACCATATGAGTTTGTCTATTATATCTTAGGTGTTTGTGATATGACTTGATTTTGGTTTATCACTTATATATATATATATATATATATTAGTATGTTTATCGTTCGTATTTGTATTCTTGATTATAATACATTAGTATGTTTATCAGATGACTTACTTATGTTGTAAGTATTACAC
>NW_013866123.1:0-325 GCF_000517525.1 Limulus polyphemus
GTTTATAAAATTATTATAACAGGTAACGTTGTGTTCCAAGTTTTTGTTTATAAATTTTTATAAAAGGTGACATTGTGTTCCAAGTTTTTGTTTATAAAATTATTACAAAAGGTGACATGTGTCGTTGTGTTCCAAGTGGCGTGTCTTTGTTTATAAAATTAGTATAACATGTGACGTCGTGTTCCAAGTCTTTGTTTATAAAATTATTATAACAGGTGACGTTGTGTTCGAAGTCTTTGTTTGTAAAATTATTATATCAGGTGACGCTGTGCTCCAAGCCTTACTTTATAAAATTATTATACCAGGTGAGGTTGTGTTCCAAGTC
>NW_013866124.1:0-323 GCF_000517525.1 Limulus polyphemus
GTATTGCACCCACAACTTAAAGTGCGGAAAATAATTAGGGGTATTGCACCCACAACCTAAAGTGCGGGGAATAATTTGAGGTATTGCACCCACAACCTAAAGTGGGGAAAATAATTAGGGGTATTGCACCCACAACCTAAAGTGCGGGGAATAATTTGAGGTATTGCACCCACAACCGAAAGTGCAGGGAATAATTTTGGGTATTGCACCCACAACCTAAAGTACGGGGAATAATTAGGGGTATTGCACCCACAACTTAAAGTGCAGGGAATAATTTGAGGTATTGCACCCACAACTTAAAGTGCAGGGAATAATTTGAGGTA
>NW_013866125.1:0-325 GCF_000517525.1 Limulus polyphemus
AAGCCCCATGTTTAACACCGCCACAGCACATACTGAGAAATGTGGTAACAAACAACTCCCATGTTTAACACCTCTACAGCACATACTGAGAAATGTGGTAACATACAAGCCACATGTTTAACACCTCCACAGCACATACTGAGAAATGTGGTAACATACAACTCCCATGTTTAACACCTCCATAGCACATAGTGAAAAATGTGGTAACAAACAACTCCCATGTTTAACACCTCCACAACACATACTGAGAAATGTGGTAACATACAACTTCTATGTTTAACACCTCCATAGCACATACTGAGAAATGTGGTAACATACAACTCCC
>NW_013866126.1:0-325 GCF_000517525.1 Limulus polyphemus
GTAAAAGAGTAGCCCAAGAGTTGGCGGTGGGTGGTGATGACTAGCTGCCTTCCCTCTAGTCTTACACTGCTAAATTAGGGACGGCTAGCGCAGATAGCCCTCGTGTAGCTTTGCGCGAAATTCCAAAACAAAACAAACAAAACAATTTATTTCCTAAAATTTCATTATTGCAATTTGAATGACATTAAAGTTGACGTCTATTACTAGTCTCCCGGTGGCTCAACAGTAAGTCTTAGGGTTTATAACCCTAAAAATCAAGTTTAGATACCCGTGTTGGGTAAAGTACAGATGGCCTATCATGTAGTTTTGCCCTTAACAACAAACA
>NW_013866127.1:0-325 GCF_000517525.1 Limulus polyphemus
TATATATATATATATATCGATGTGAATATTTAATCAGATGTTTTATTTACCATATATGTATATATATATATCGTTGTGAATGTTTAACCAGAAGTTTTATTTACCTTATATATATATATCGATGTGAATTTTTAATCAGAAAATTTTATTTACCATATATATATATATCGAAGTGAATTCTTAAACTGAAGTTTTTATTTACCATATATATATATATGGATGTGAATTTTTACTGAGAAGTTTTTATATACCATATATTTGTATATATATATATATCGATATGAATGTTTAATCAGAAGTTTTATTTACCATATATATGTATATC
>NW_013866128.1:0-323 GCF_000517525.1 Limulus polyphemus
TACCTACATATCGAAATTTGGTGAAGAATCATCAATTTAGGACCCTCTGGTAACAAGAAATCGAAAAACAATCAGTAAACAAAAGCTTCACTGCAGTACACATACGCTTTCAGAAAAGCCAATAAAAGAGTAACATAAAACGACCACAAAAGTCGCAAAAATTATAATAGAAGGCTAGAATTTTGCATGAAAATACGCAAGTATGCAACGAACGTTACTGAAAAATTTACGAGAAGATCAGTCCAAATGGAACGAAGTACTGGTACAAAACGCAAAACGTTCCATAACTCCTTTAAAACAAACAGTAGGAAGGTAAAAACTCT
>NW_013866129.1:0-324 GCF_000517525.1 Limulus polyphemus
AATTAACAAAAGTTGTACGTGTCTTCTGTTAGGATTTACTAAATGTCGTAGCTAATAAACCAAGAATCTAACATTCTCTATTCGTGTAGGAACATCACTCATGTTGACACACGCTTCCATGAAAGCTGTCATGGAACATAAGCTCATCTAAGACATGATAACAATATAAACAATGTTGATTTCTTATAACACATTATACAAGACTCTAAACTAGGTGGTTAGCCTGAAGGCTTGCTCCATTTTCCAATGCATAGCAAGAAGACTTAAATAAAATTACTAAGGATTACTTAAAATACTCAAATCTTTATACTTCTGTCATCCTTA
>NW_013866130.1:0-326 GCF_000517525.1 Limulus polyphemus
TACTAATGTTTTCCATTTGTACTTCTTGTTTCCTTTCTTGTTCCCGTTGCCACTGCTGTAATCTTTCTTCTTGTTTATTTTCTTTTTCCTCCAATGACTGCTGTAATTTCTCTTCTTGTTTATTTTGTTGTTCGAGCTGCCACTGTTGCAGGTTTTCTTGCAACTGCTGGTGTCTCTCTTCTTGTTTATTTTCTTTTCCTCCAACAACTGTTGTAATCTCTCTTGTTTATTTTGCTCTTCGAGCTGCCATTGTTGTAGGTTTTCTTGCCACTGCTGTAATCTTTCTTCTTGTTTCTTTTCTCGTTCTTCTTGTTTCTTTTCTTTTT
>NW_013866131.1:0-326 GCF_000517525.1 Limulus polyphemus
GATTTAACGATAATGTGTACTATCAATAACAGGCCACAAGATTTAACAATACTGTGTACTGTCAATAAGAAGACATAAGATTTAACAATACTGTGTACTGTCAATAAGAAGACACAAGATTTAACAATACTGTGTACTGTCAATAAGAAGACACAAGATTTAACAATACTATGTACTATCAAAAGAAGACAAGATTTAACAATACTGCGTACTGTCAATAAGAAGACACAAGATTTAACAATACTGTGTACTGACAATAAAAAGACACAAGATTTAACGATAATGTGTACTATCAATAACAAGCCATAAGATTTAACGATACTGTG
>NW_013866132.1:0-990 GCF_000517525.1 Limulus polyphemus
AACTCCTTACGCTAGATTTTCCAAATGATTTTATTTCTAATGAAAACTCCTTACGCTAGATTTTCCAAAGGATTTTATTTCTAATGAAAACGATCAACATATTTTGTCTTGTAACAAATACATCTTCTATCAATTTTTTTTTAAATAATAAATGATAAATTGTCAAAATTACTTTATTGATTTACTTTTGTGATAAATTTTGAGGTAACAGATGGTTTCACACATATTTATCACGAATATGAAACTGGCACTAACTTTGATTTTCTGCCAAAAACACTATGATATAATAGAGACCAGATACTTAATTTATTCAAAAGTTAACATAATTACTGGTTTTCGTTAAACGTTAATCTAACCCTGAAGGGCGTTCCTTTGGAGGCTCAATTTTTTTGTGTGTTAACAATATTAAATTATCATTCAATAAAAGTGCCACTTCATACCAGTATATTTAGAAATTGACATGTGTTACCCAAGAACGTTGGAAAGTAAGCATTACATGTTTATGTAACATATTTCATGTATGTAAAATATGCTATAGATTTTAAGTGAAAAAAAAAATCCGTAGAATATGTTTTGATTCCAGTCATATTGAAATTCGAAATTGTGTTGGTCTTTGGAGTTGCTGATCCAACACTCCGTGATTAAATAGTTTGTAATCTTAGAGCCATGACAGCGTTTAATTTAATCACTGAAATTTGACAATGGCTTCCAAGATCACATTTAAGTAGCATAAAGGTACAACATTGGAAGTGCATTGGGTAATTTCACGGGGCGGATAGGGTCACTGTAATTTCAGCTTTATTTCCCATCTTCATCAGGAAAAAGAGTCTTTGATTTTAGTGCGTGGCTGAAATCATTTTTATCGTATTGTTTACAGCATACTATTTTGACCTATCTATCTTCTGGTACCGTCAACAATATGATCATTTTTATTATATTGTTGACAGTACCAGAAGATAGATAGACCAAAATAATATGCTGTAGCGTTTT
>NW_013866133.1:0-326 GCF_000517525.1 Limulus polyphemus
CAAAGGAAAAAAAAACTACAGATGAACTCGGATTTTTCTTATGGCAATAAACATTTAAGAAGAAGGACAACATTTCTAACTAAGATAATTTTAAAAAAGTATATAAATTAACTTAAACCAAAACAACTGATCGCGAAATTGCTCTACTTGTATATGAGTTAGAATATTATGGATATACATAGGGAAACCCAGATAACAGAACAAAGTTTTCTATAAACTTCGAAAATCTATAAAAGTAAATTTTACTAACGTATGTCATTGATATACACATTAGCGCAAAAGTAAATTGAGAGAACATTCAAAGTTTGCCTCTTATTTCAAATTTG
>NW_013866134.1:0-418 GCF_000517525.1 Limulus polyphemus
TAACTGTTATGGCCGACATCATTCGAAGCTCCAGTTCCTTAATGTTAAGGTCCGACATCACTCGAAGCTCCAGTTCCTAACTGTTAATGGCCGACATCATTCGAAGCTCCAGTCCCTAACTGTTAAGGGCCGACATCGCTCAAAGTTCCAGTTCCTAACTGTTAATGGCCGACATCATTCGAAGCTCCAGTTCCTAACTGTTAATGGCCGACACCACTCGAACCTCCAGTTTGTAACTGTTATGGCTGATATCACTCGAAGCTCCAGTTCCTAACTGTTATGGCCGACATCACTCGAAGCTCCAGTTCCTAAGTGTTCATGATAAGGAATTTGCTGTCGAACTCAATGAATCAGTTAGCTTCTCATCTAACAACTACCGAAAACATCCACACTTACCTGACGTCTCACCCAACACTAT
>NW_013866135.1:0-459 GCF_000517525.1 Limulus polyphemus
ATCATAATTTTAATACCGTGTTTAATATACCTGGAAACCAGTCAATAGCGTGCCTGAGGAAAAGTATCTTGTCTTATTGTTATCATGACGTTAATACCATGTTTAATATGCCAGGAAACCAGTCAATAGCGTGTCTGAGGAAAAGTGTCTTGTCTTATTGTTATCATAACTTTAATACCGTGTTTAATATACCTGGAAACCCAGTCAATAGCGTGCCTGAGGAAAAGTATCTTGTCTTATTGTTATCATAATTTTAATACCGTGTTTAATATACCTGGAAACCCACTCAATAGCATGCCTGAGGAAAAGTATCTTGTCTTATTGTTATCATGACGTTAATACCATGTTTAATATGCCAGGAAACCAGTCAATAGCGTGTCTGAGGAAAAGTGTCTTGTCTTATTGTTATCATAACTTTAATACCGTGTTTAATATACCTGGAAACCCAGTCAATAGCGT
>NW_013866136.1:0-788 GCF_000517525.1 Limulus polyphemus
AGTATACTAAACTTTACACAGTATATAGGCTGTACTAACGTGACGTTCAGGCGGTTCGTTTAACTATTATACATGATGTACGTTGTTTGGAGGGTGGTTAATGAAAGTGTTCCAAAACGCGACATTAATTTCTTGATGACCTAATATATATAGATATATCTAGAAATGTTATATTGTGTTATGTTATATTGTGTTGTGTTATGTTATATTATATTGTGTTATGTTATATTGTGTTATGTTATATTATCTTATGTTATATTGTGTTATGTTATATTATATTATGTTATCTTATGTTATGTTGTTATATTGTGTTATATTATATTATGTTATGTTATATTGTGTTATGTTATATTATATTATGTTATGTTGTTATATTGTGTTATGTTATATTATATTATGTTATCTTATGTTATGTTATATTGTGTTATGTTATGTTATATTATGTTATATTGTGTTATGTTATATTATATTATCTTATGTTATATTGTGTTATGTTATATTATGTTATGTTATATTGTGTTATGTTATATTATATTATGTTATCTTATGTTATGTTATGCTATATTGTGTTATGTTATATTATATTAATGTTATCTTATGTTATGTTGTTATATTGTGTTATGTTATATTATATTATGTTATCTTATGTTATGTTATATTGTGTTATGTTATATTATATTATGTTATATTGTGTTATGTTATATTATATTATGTTATCTTATGTTATGTTATATTGTGTTATGTTATATTATATTATGTTATATTGTGTTATGTTATATTATATTATC
>NW_013866137.1:0-326 GCF_000517525.1 Limulus polyphemus
TGATTTTATAATTCTCCCATCATTGATATGATCTATTAAGGAAAGATGTTTAGCTAAAGTAGACTAAAATCTTTCTATTTTTTGTGGCACACTTATGTTTCCCCCATTCTAATCCCATTATTGTCTAGTTTCCCCTGTGTATTTAACATTATAATTTTTACAATCTTTGATAAACAGCATCCAATTTTTGTGGCACACTTACGTTTCCCCCATTCTAGTCCCATTATTGTCTAGTTTCCCCTGCGTATTTAACAATATAATTCTTACAATCTTTGATAAACAGCATCCAATTTTTGTGGCACACTTACATTTTCCCATTCTAGCCC
>NW_013866138.1:0-326 GCF_000517525.1 Limulus polyphemus
CTTGGACTACTCTTTTACCAACCAATAGTGGGATTTACCGTCACATTATAACGCCCCCACGGCTGAAAGGGAGAGCATGTTAGGTGTGACGAGGAGTACAGTATATGTAACGCCTCATTGATGAAGTAGGTGTAATGATTTGTTTTACTTATTTTGGATTTCATGTTGTTTATATATATATACATTATTACGTCTCTGTTCGTTTGTTAATTTCCGGTATAAATTCTTTCAGAGGAACTTCAGCGATACAAGTTCTTTCTTAAATAAAACTAGTTTATTCTTTCTCGATACATCTTTGTAATACACTTAATTTCCACAATCACTTT
>NW_013866139.1:0-325 GCF_000517525.1 Limulus polyphemus
GTTCTGATAATGCTTTTCTATCATTGTTGAATTTTGTATGGTTTAAAGCCATACCGTTCTGATAATGCTTTTCTATCGTTGTTGAATTTTGTATGGTTTAAAGCCATACCGTTCTAATAATGCTCTTCTATAATTGTTGAACTTTGTATGGTTTAAAGCCATACCGTTCTGATAATGCTTTTCTATAATTGTTGAATTTTGTATGGTTTAAAGCCATACCGTATTAATAATGCTCTTCTATAATTGTTGAATTTTGTATGGTTTAAAGTCATGCCGTTCTAATAATGCTCTTCTATAATTGTTGAATTTTGTATGGTTTAAAGCC
>NW_013866140.1:0-324 GCF_000517525.1 Limulus polyphemus
GCCTGTATAACCAGCTACCTTATGTACACACTCATTCCATATTGTGCCTTATAACCAGCTACCTTACATACACCCTCATTCCACCTTGGGCCTGTATAACCACCTACCCCAAATATACCATCATTTCACCTTGAGCCTGTATAACCAGCTACCTTACATACACCCTCCTTTCACCTTGGGCCTGTTTAACCAGCTACCTTACATACACCCTCATTCCACCTTGGGCCTGTATAACCAGCTACATTATGTACACACTCATTCCATATTGTGCCTTATAACCACCTACCCCAAATATACCATCATTTCACCTTGAGCCTGTATAAC
>NW_013866141.1:0-313 GCF_000517525.1 Limulus polyphemus
ATGATAACTCATCTACAGATAGTGACACACTACCTAGTGCGAGAGATGATGATAACTCATCTACAGATAGTGACACACTACCTAGTGTGAGATATGGTGATAACTCATCTACAGATAGTGACACACTACCTAGTGCGAGAGATGATGATAACTCATCTATAGATAGTGACACACTACCTAGTGTGAGATGATGGTGATAACTCATCTACAGATAGTGACACACTACCTAGTGTGAGAGATGATGATAACTCATCTACATAGTGACACACTACCTACTGTGATAGATGTTGATAACCCATCTACAGATAGTGAC
>NW_013866142.1:0-325 GCF_000517525.1 Limulus polyphemus
AACAAACATACTGGAGCGTTGTTTCATTACACGTGATTCTAGGCAGTAAACTTCATACTGGACTATTATACTGTTATAATAACTTTGTCATAATTCAGAAGGTTTAGTGCAAAATGTGTATTTGTGATTGTGAGACATTTCTGTTCGTCCAGGTTTAGATTGTTGTTTTTGAATTTCGCGCAAATTTTGCGCTAGCCGTCCCTAATTTAGCAGTGTAAGACCACCCACTGCCAACTTTTGGGCTACTATTTCACCAACGAATAGTGAGATTGACCGTCACATTATATCGCCCCCACGGCTGAAAGGGCGAGCATGTTTGGTGGGA
>NW_013866143.1:0-325 GCF_000517525.1 Limulus polyphemus
ATAAATATAAATGTCCTATATTGTATTGTATAACAATATTTTAACATAAATATAAATGTTTTATATTACATTGTATAACAGTATTTTAACATAAATATAAATGTTCTATATTACATTGTTTAACAGTATTTTAACATTAATATAAATGTTCTATATTACATTGTATAACAATATTTTAACATAAATATAAATGTCCTATATTGTATTGTATAACAATATGTTAACATAAATATAAATGTCCTATATTACATTGTATAACAGTATTTTAACATAAATATAAATGTTCTATATTACATTGTATAACAATATTTTAACATAAATATAA
>NW_013866144.1:0-326 GCF_000517525.1 Limulus polyphemus
TGTGATTTTGTCCTTAATGTTACTAAACCTGTTTGTTGCCTAATATGAAGCTACGCAATGGGCTACCTGTACTCTGCCCACCGCGAGTATCGAAACCATGTTTTTAATGTTATAAGCTCTCAGCCACTGTGGGGGCTAAAAATGATGTTGTTTAATAATGGTTTCTACCGTAGCCATCTTAGTTTAATAATGGTTGCTACCGTAACCATCTTAGTTTGATAATGGTTTCTACCGTATCCATCTTTGTTTAATAATGATTTCTACCGTAACCATCTTAGTTTAATAATGGTTTCTACCGTAACCATCTTAGTTTAATAATGGTTTCT
>NW_013866145.1:0-326 GCF_000517525.1 Limulus polyphemus
ATCTATAACAGACAGTTTCATTAAAATTTCCATCTTCGTTGTATTCTCTTAAAACGATCAAGCCCAGAACTATGAACTAGGTCCAAGAAACAAAATGGTGAAATAACTACAGTTATAAATAAAGTGATAAATCTATATTATTTTTCTTATTCTTTGCCTTTCTGTTTTGTAATAATTAAGTACTGGGTCCAGGAATGTCGAGAGCCAGCACGGGCCCAGCGACAAACATCCTCGCCGGGCCCCCTTTCTCTCTCTCTCTCTCTTTTTTATCATTTTCAAGAATTTATTAAAAAGAAGATTCTAAATTAGGACAGCAACGAGCTCAT
>NW_013866146.1:0-326 GCF_000517525.1 Limulus polyphemus
ATACAAGGATGACGCGTGGGAGAAGTAACCCAGATCAAACAATTGAGATACAAGGTTGACGTGTGGAAAAAGTAACCCAGATCAAACAAGTGAGATACAAGGCTGACGGGTGGAAGAAGTAACCCTGATCACACAAGTGAGATACAAGGATGACGGGTGGAAGAAGTAACCCAGATCACACAAGTGAGATACAAGGAAGACGGGTGGAAGAAGTAACCCTGATCACACAACAGAGATACAAGGATGGCGGGTGGAAGAAGTAACCCAGATCACACAAGTGAGATACAAGGATGATGTGTGGAAGAAGTAACCCTGATCACACAACA
>NW_013866147.1:0-326 GCF_000517525.1 Limulus polyphemus
CAGTTTTGAAACATCCTCTGTGATCAATATTTTATGAAAAAACGTATCATTCCCCAAGGTGCCTCTCAAGTTTGTTTTTGAATTTCGTGCAAAGTTACACGAAGGCTATCTGCGCTAGCCGTCTCTAATTTACCAGTGTAAGACTATAGGGAAGGCAACTAATTATCACCATCCACCGCCAACTCTTGGGCTACTCTTTTACCAACGAATAGTTGGATTCACCGTCCCATTATAATGGCCAACGGCTGAAAGGGCGAGCATGTTGGTGGGACTGGGATTCGAACCTGCGACCCTCAGATTGCGAGTCAATCGCCCTAACCACCTCT
>NW_013866148.1:0-324 GCF_000517525.1 Limulus polyphemus
GGGGGGGGGGGATGAAAGTGTTCCAAAATGCGACATTAATTTCTTGACGACCTAATATAATAAATTCAACCTTCTCTCCCCAAAACCGTTCTTTGTTACATAAGAAACTGCTTTTCTAGTTCGTTCAAAAATTATAGGCATCCATCTAGTGGCTCAGCAGTAAGTCAGAAGCCTTATAACACTAAAAATCTGGGGGTGGATACCCGTGGTGTTCACAGCATAGAGAGCCCATCTTGTAACCTTTGCCTTGGCCCGGCATAGCCACGTGATTAGGGCATTTTACTCGCAATCTGAAGGTCGCGGGTTCGCATCCCTGTCACACCG
>NW_013866149.1:0-326 GCF_000517525.1 Limulus polyphemus
GTCACATAATTACAGATGGCTGATTAGGTTATATTAAAACGATTATGAGTATGTAACTCAGCAAGTCAAGTGATAATCACAGCCAATATAAAGGCGCGGTGGAACGGCATGCATAAGAGCTAAATTTTGGCATTGTTTGGCATTATGAAGTATTGTAATGCCACCAAAAATTGGTCGCTTTTGGAAAAGTTATGTAAGAGCCCTTTCCGACGCAAAGTATTCATACACTCACATCATAAAGCTGTGTTCAGATGGGGGATATAAAATTTCCAAGACGGGGTCATTACATACACTTAATGACGTTGGGAAACAAGAGAATATACACC
>NW_013866150.1:0-326 GCF_000517525.1 Limulus polyphemus
GGAACACAGGACAACTTCATCTGTACACTACAGTCAGTTTTTAACTGGAACACAGGACGACTTTATTATTACACTACAGTCAATTTTAATTGGAACACAGGACGTCTCCATCTGTAAACTACAGTCAGTTTTAACTGTAACCCAGGAAGACTTCATCTGTACACTAAAGTCAATTTTAACTGAAACACAGGACGGCTTCATCTGTACACTACAATCAGTTTTAACTGGAACACAGGACGACTTCATATGTACACTACAGTCAGTGTTAACTGGAATACAAAACGACTTCATCTGTTCACTATTGTCAGTTTCAACTGGAACACAGC
>NW_013866151.1:0-326 GCF_000517525.1 Limulus polyphemus
TTAAAAATTGCATTCTTAACACTATAAATAAACGACCTTATAATTTATGAAATAAAAACAACAATTTGGTGTTATAACATTGTTTATTATACATTGTTAACATTGTTTATTAACTAGTATAATATGTCTTCCATACACCAATGTACACTATAGAAATTATAAAAATGCTTTCATACTGATTTTCAGACATATGGACAGACGTTTATACAAGACGACATGTTTCTGTCCACCATTGGTTCTGTAGCTGGAGGTGTTCATGCACTCAGACGAGTGATTATAGGCTTAATTCAGGACAAAATACCTTACAAAGTAAGAATGTGTAAAGA
>NW_013866152.1:0-325 GCF_000517525.1 Limulus polyphemus
CTGTAGTCATAGCAATACTGTAGATTTGATAGTCTAAGATATTGTTTCAGTATAATTGTTGCAACTGAATCAGTACAATTTGATTGGTGACTTTGAAATAAAACTAAGTAATTTTGTTTATTTACTAGTAGATAACCAAGTAAAATATTTAAAAACCATTTACTATTTTTAAACATTAATTTCCTCCAGGTTTACCTAGTATCTTCATATGGGAAAGTGTAAATAGAATCACACAACAGTTAAAACATTCAATATCAGAATGATATTACGTCATTAAACAATGATGTCACAGAAATCAACAATAGCTAAATCAGAAAAGCAAAAA
>NW_013866153.1:0-325 GCF_000517525.1 Limulus polyphemus
CAGGGGCCGACATGTTGGAATTGATATTGATATTCTGAAGACGCTTGTTGAGTCTAACCCAAGACAACACACTCGTGAAATGGCCTTGAAATTGCATGTCTCTCATGAAACAATATTTAAACACCTAAGGAATATGGGAAAACTCAATAAAGAAAGTGTTTGGGTGTCTCACGAACTCTCCGATGACTATCGTTTCCAACGTTGCTTCGTCTCTTCTTGCGCGTAATGAGCGTGAACCATTTTTAGACAGAATTGTCACCGGTGATAAAAAATGGATTCTCCATACGAATATTAAACGTCAAGAACAATGGCTCAGTCCTAGACA
>NW_013866154.1:0-323 GCF_000517525.1 Limulus polyphemus
CAAGCCCCTTACAGAGCCCGCAGCTAAATCCTAATGCAGACATATTCAGTCCCATTAGAAGTCACATCCCAGATATGAATGTCAGTAATAGGAGTGATCCAGTGCGAAGGAAGCCACAGGAATTCCATGAGAAGGCCCATATGACATAGTGGATCGTCTCTCAGACGTGACTTTCCGGATAAAATGTGGTCGGCGAGGTAAACCAAAAGTGGTGCATGCCAACAGGCTTTGGCGTTATCACGGTCCAGGACATTTCAGTTGGAACGAAGTGGAAAACAGGAACAAATGATGCTGCTGAAGACGTGCCACCTGAAGAAGCCACT
>NW_013866155.1:0-321 GCF_000517525.1 Limulus polyphemus
TACGCTTTCAGAAAAACCAACAAAAGAGTAACATAAAACGACCACAAAAGTCGCAAAAATGATAATAGAATGCTAGAATTTTGCATGTAAATACGCAAGTATGCAACGAACCGTTCACTACAAAATTTTGGACGTAGTGATCCGTCCAAAGTAGGAACGACGTACGTGGTAACAAACGAAAACCTTCCATATCTCCTTTAAAACAAACAGTAGGAAGGTAAAACTCTGCATATTACTACGCAACGTTAAAGTGTACCTACATACCAAATTTGGTGAAGAATCATCAATTTAGGACCCTCTGGTAACAAGAAATCGAAAAAC
>NW_013866156.1:0-532 GCF_000517525.1 Limulus polyphemus
TCTGACCTATTGTTCAATAATACTCACTGGGATGACTCAGATCAAAGTAATGGTACGGTTACTTGTCTTGGTTGGTTTTGGAGGTTACAACAATTTCACTTTAAAAAACAAACAATTTTGGGTGTGGATCAGAAAATTCTAATACCCAGAATTTTGTTGTGCGAGGAAAACGGGAGTACCCCGAGAAAAACCCACTTTCACTACCCGGACGCCGAATATTCTATACGGATAGTGCCTGAGGTAGGAGACATAAACATATATAGGTTATATCACTTTATACATGTCAAAATATTACACAGTTTTTATTAGTTTAGGTATACTTATGATTACCCATATACACATTAACTGAGTTTAGGCATACTAATGGTTGTATATATGGATAGTTAACTGAGATTAGGTATACTATTGGTGGGTATATGGGTAGTTAACTGAGTTTAGGTATACTAATGGTGTGTATATGGGTAGTTAACTGAGTTTAGGTATACTAATGGTGTGTATCCTAAACTCAGTTAACTACCATATTTATACTAAT
>NW_013866157.1:0-324 GCF_000517525.1 Limulus polyphemus
GTCTTTGTTTTTAACAAATACGTTATAATATACACATAACAACACAATTTACAATAACAATTATTAAAAAAAATTTATAAACAAAAGTTTCACAAACATACAAACAATATAAAGTCTTCTTTCTAGTTTGGAGCTTTTTTGATATCCTATCGAGGGTTTACGATGAGCGAGTTAATTACGAGTTAATGTAAGTACGATTTGCCAGGAAGCTAGCTACCTTTGTCCTTGGCCACATACACTAGGTTTTCCACCGTTGAAGTTGGTAGTGTTTTAACAAATTATAACAAATCCTCAGATTTTTTAATAACTGAAAGAAAAGTACAT
>NW_013866158.1:0-1120 GCF_000517525.1 Limulus polyphemus
CACAGTATTGTTAATTCTTGTGGCTTGTTAGTGATAGTACACAGTATTCTTATATCTTGTGTCTTCTTATTGACAGTACACAGTATCGTAAATCTTGTGTCTTCTTATTGACAGTACACAGTATCGTTAAATCTTGTGTCTTCTTATTGACAGTACACAGTTCCGTTAAATTTTGTGTCTTCTTATTGACAGTACACAGTTTCGTTAAATCTTGTGTCTTCTTATTGACGTACACAGTATCGTTAAATCTTGTGTCTTCTTATTGACAGTACACACTATCGTTAAATCTTGTGGCTTGTTAGTGATAGTACACAGTATTATTAAATAAAAACACAAGATATAACGATACTGTGTACTGTCAATAAGAAGACACAAGATTTAACGATACTGTGTACTGTCGATAAGAAGACACAAGCACAAGATATAACGATACTGTGTACTGTCAATAAGACGACACAAGATTTAACGATACTGTGTACTGTCAATAAGAAGACACTAGATTTAACAATACTGTGTACTCTCAACAAGAAGACACAAGATTTAAGTGTCTTCTTATTGACAGTACACAGTATCGTTAAATCTTGTGTCTTCTTATTGACAGTACACAGTATCATTATATCTTGTGCCTTCTTATTGACAGTACACAGTATCGTAAATCTTGTGTCTTCTTATTGACAGTACAAAGTATCGTTAAATTTTGTGTCTTCTTATTGACAGTACACAGTATCGTTAAATCTTGTGTCTTCTTATTGACAGTACACAGTATCGTTATATCTTGTGTCTACTGTCAATAAACAGTATCGTTAAATCTTGAGTCTTCTTATTGACAGTTTAACTATACTGTGTATGTCAATAAGAAGACATAAGATTTAACAATACTGTGTACTCTCAGTAAGAAGACACAAGAGTACACAGTATAGTTAAATCTTGGTCTTCTTATTGACAGTACACAGTATCGTTAAATCTTGTGTCTTCTTATTGATAGTACACAGTATTTCGATAGTACACAAAATTTCTAAATCTTGTGTCTTCTTATTGACAGTACACAGTATTGTTAAATCTTGTGTCTTCTTATTGACAGTACACAGTATTGTCAAATCTTGTCTCTTTTTATTGACAG
>NW_013866159.1:0-325 GCF_000517525.1 Limulus polyphemus
GTTGGTCAAAGTGCAACTGTACTGAAACTACTCATGACAGATTAGTTGGTCAAAGTGCAACTGTACTGAAACTACTCATGACAGATTAGTTGGTCAAAGTGCAACTATACTGAAACTACTCATGACAGATTAGTTGGTCAAAGTGCAACTATACTGAAACTACTCATGACAGATTAGTTGGTCAAAGTGCAACTGTACTGAAACTACTCATGACAGATTAGTTGGTCAAAGTGCAACTGTACTGAAACTACTCATGACAGATTAGTTGGTCAAAGTGCAACTATACTGAAACTACTCATGACAGATTAGTTGGTCAAAGTGCAAC
>NW_013866160.1:0-326 GCF_000517525.1 Limulus polyphemus
GTTATATCTAACTCTAAAGCTAGTAGCTACACACCAAGGTATTCTATTCAGTTATATCTAACTCTATATCTAGTAGCTACACAACAAGGTATCCTATTCATTTACATCTGACTGTACAGCTAGTAGCTACACACCAAGGTATTCTATTCAGTTATATCTAACTCTAAAGCTAGTAGCTACACACCAAGGTATTCTATTCAGTTATATCTAACTCTATATCTAGTAGCTACACAACAAGGTATCCTATTCATTTACATCTGACTGTACAGCTAGTAGCTACACACCAAGGTATTCTATTCACTTACATCTAACCCTACATCTAGTAA
>NW_013866161.1:0-220 GCF_000517525.1 Limulus polyphemus
ATCGAATTTATATCCACCATTCTCATCTTTAGCCTTACTTGGTACAACTTCTCCATGAAACCAAGGTGTAACTCTAGTTACAGAATTTATAACCACCATACACATCTTTAGCCTTACTTGGTACAACTACTCCATAAACACTCAGTTGTAACTCTAGTTACAGAATTTATAACCACCATACTCATCTTTAGCGTTACTTGGTACAACTACTCCATGAAAA
>NW_013866162.1:0-650 GCF_000517525.1 Limulus polyphemus
GTAAAAAACAAAGGCCCAACTTCTGGTCAGGTATTTATCTTATCTCCAGATTGCCAGTTCAGAAATTATTAACAACTAAGCTATACAGATTATTTGTTTAGAGAAGTCTAACTTTATGTTACTACAAGTCATGGTTAAACAATGTTTATTGTTACCAGTCAACAATTATTACACATTTACAAGTACACCACATTTATATAACCAAATCCCTGAAACTGTTTAACAATAGTATTAACACTGACTACTATTGTTGATAATTAAATATTTTTCTTACCTTTAACAAAACAAGCAGTCAATGTTGGACAGCTGTCAGTATTCACGTCAACAATGGATCTAGATGAGTGGTCTCTTCTCCAGTTCTTTTGGTATTCTGTAAAACTCAAAACAAGAACATGTCACTTGTCTGTTTGTGTACCAGAAGACACAACAATATTTAATTATGGTTAAATGTTTATTAACACACACATCTTGTTACAAAGACAATCAAAATATCATTGTTGATTCACTACCAATCAATACATCAGAAAGCAACTGTTGTTAGATGGTGTAAAAAATATATCTATAGTGTCTTCTCAAAAATACAAATTTTGAATGTATGTGATAAGAATTATCTGTTGTGAATTGGACAGCTGAGTTATTTGGAGACACTG
>NW_013866163.1:0-327 GCF_000517525.1 Limulus polyphemus
CTATAGTGTACAAGTAGAAGGTTAATATTTATGTACTAGTTTGGTTGTTTTCTGCCATAAATTAACAAACTCTTAGATATTTTTTTTAAGGTTGAGTACAGGTAGCTGTTTGCACTTAGGCCGACTTGTAGGGGTTGCAAAGCTAAGCAGTGGCATGTGAAGTGAGTTTCTATAAGTGTTTTGATAGGACAAGAATGGCATGGTAGCGTGTTTAGGAAATGGTGAAACTTATAAATATTCATCCAGTATGGAAATATTATCCAAAACAAGTATAACGACACCAACAACATAGTGTTGAGTCTTATCTGTAAATCACAGAACTTTTCC
>NW_013866164.1:0-326 GCF_000517525.1 Limulus polyphemus
AGCCTTCTATTTTCATTTTTGCAACTTTTGTGGTCGTTTATGTTATTCTTTTATTATCTTTTCTGAAAGCGTATGTGTACTGCAGGGAAGCTTTTGGTTACTGATTCTTTTTCCATTTCTGTTTACCAGAGGGTCCTAAATTGATGATTCTTCACCAAATTATGTATATAGGTACACTTTAACGTTGCGTAGTAATATGCAGAGTTTTACCTTCCTACTGTTTGTTTTAAAGGAGTTATGGAACGTTTTGCGTTTTGTACCAGTACGTCGTTCCATTTGGACGGATCATCTCCAATTTGTATGAACGTTCGTTGCATACTTGCGTA
>NW_013866165.1:0-922 GCF_000517525.1 Limulus polyphemus
ACACACATATATTGTTTATTCTTACACTCGAGAATTTTCTACAACTTTAGAGAATAGGCAAGAGTTTTGCAATACATATTTAGCATTATATATTAGGTACATTTCTAAATATAAATTTAATTCAAATAAGCATTGATATTAAAATAAATATAGAATAATAAATCCGTCACAAAATGAAACTATATTTTTCAGATATAATTGATTTCAACCAAGAATATTATGAACAAATACGTCATTAGCTAGCATGACAAAGGTAATGATGACCCACTGATAAATATTGTTACGTCTCCATTTGTTAATTGATTTTCCGTAACTTCGTTCCGACGAAACTTTAGCGACACAAGTCCTTACTTAATAAAACTGGTTTATTCTTTCCGAATACAACTTTACGATACTCTTATTTTCAACAGTCGCGCTAAAACAATACGTCTCTCTCTGACTGCAGATCAATTACACACTGTCTACACACATTTTCTTATTGCGTCACGTTGTCACCCTCATATATATATACCAGACCACCCTATCTAGTAAATACTAGAGCATTCGCCAAAGTACAGGATATTTTGTTGCGTCATCGAGATCATGTGATTCTCACGCCCTCTACTTTCTAGCTGCCCCTCCTTAATATTGTTCGTCCCGAACAATAACCACATACAATTAACAATTACTTAATTAACTGTATTAAATTACAAACACAAAATTACAATTCAACAAAGTCTCTTAATTTTACGGGACGTATCTTCTTCCGTACTGGTCTCCGTCTCGTTGGCTTCTGCTTCACGTGGGGTTTACCTACTTTATCAGGAAATGTCCTATCATCGGTAACAGTCACATCAGTGTTAGTAACATCACCAAGAGCTTCACCGTTTCCCTTCTCCAAACTGAGTAGAGTTTCTTCTTCGACGGTGGCTTCTTCAGGTGG
>NW_013866166.1:0-325 GCF_000517525.1 Limulus polyphemus
TTACTGGCTTCAAATCTTGGTCTTTCTCCTGTTCTGCTTTAATATCTACACTTGGTTCCACTTCACCATCATCATTTCCCTCAGTCACTTTGATTTCAGCATGATGGCACCTGGTTAGTTTAACCTCTCTTTTGCAGTACTGTCTGCAGTCATTTTTGCAGGGTCTTTGGCTCATCCCGTCGGCATTGTGGTTGAGACGCCCTCTTCGTTAGTATATAGGCCTGGAAGTGAAAGCCAGTGGAGTTAATGAACAGAGAGCAATAGTTACTTTGAGTTCCGTGTAATTTATGATTCTGTTAATTTCGAGCTAGTGAGCCGTAAAGTG
>NW_013866167.1:0-310 GCF_000517525.1 Limulus polyphemus
TGTGCCCATATTTTTGGTAGACTGTTTGTGTCCATATTTTTGGTAGACTGTTTGTGTCCATAATTTTGGTAGACTGTTTGTGTCCATATTTTGGTGGACTGTTTGTGTACATATTTTGGTGGACTGTTTGTTTACATATTTTGGTAGTCAGTTTGTGTTCATATTTTGGTGGACTGTTTGTGTACATATTTTGGTGGACTAGTTTGTGTACATATTTTGGTAGACTGTTTGTGTTCATATTTTGGTAGACTGTTTGTGTCCATAATTTTGGTAGACCGTTTGTGTCATATTTTGGTGTCACTGTTTGTGT
>NW_013866168.1:0-326 GCF_000517525.1 Limulus polyphemus
GAAACAAGAATAACGAGAAAAGAAACAAGAAGAGAGATTACAGCAGTTGTTGGAGGAAAAAAAGAAACAAGAAGAGAGATTACAACAGTTGTTGGAGGAAAAGAAAAGAAACAAGAAGAGAGATTACAGCAGTGACAAGAAAACCTGCAACAATGGCAGCTCGAACAGCAAAATAAACAAGAGAGATTACAGCAGTTGTTGGAGGAAAAAAGAAAAGAAACAAGAAAAAAGGGAAAGAAACAAAAAGAGAGACTACAGCAGTGGTTGGAGGAAAAAGAAATTAAACAAGAAGAAAGTCTCCAACAGTTGAGAGAGTACACAAATGG
>NW_013866169.1:0-666 GCF_000517525.1 Limulus polyphemus
TGTGTACTGCACTGAAGCTTTTTGTTACCGATTGTTTCTCGATTCCTTGTTACCAGAGGGTTCTGAATTGATTATTATTCACCAAATTTGTTATGTAGGTACACTCTATCGACTATTCGTTTTAAGGAAGTTCTAAATGAAACGAAGTACTGGTATAAAACGAAAAACCTTCCATAATTCGAGAAGATTAGTGCAACGAACGTTCATAAAAATGTAGTAACAAAATGGACCACAAAAGTCGCAAGAATGATAACATGAACTTGGAGTTTTGCATGTAAATATGCATGTACGCGACTTTATTGGTCCATTTTGTTACTACTTTATTGGCTTTCTGAAAGAGAATGTGTACTGCAGTGAAGCTTTTTGATATTGCTTTGTTATAGATTTCTTGCTATCAGAGGGTTCTAAATTGATGGATCTTAACCTTTTTTGCTATGTATATTCACCAGTTCGTTCCACAGTATCATGCGAAGTTTCACCTTCCTACGATGCGTTTTAAGGGAGTTATTGAAGGTTTTGCCCCATTTAGATGAATCTTTTTGAATTTTTTTATTAAAGTTCGCCGCACTTTTGCGCGTTTACTTACAAAATTCTAGATTATTAGTTTTAGTTTTACGATTTTTGTGGTCGTTTTATGTTACTTTTTTTATGGCTTCTTGAAAACGT
>NW_013866170.1:0-326 GCF_000517525.1 Limulus polyphemus
AGTATTATTTAAAGATGTCAACATTACAAGTATTGTTACTGTGATATTTGGTACCTTGATCACAACAATATAATCTAACACTTGTGTGTAAGTTTAGTATTATTTAAAGATGTTAACATTACAATTATTGTTACTGTGATATTTGGTACCTTGATCACAACAATATAATCTAACACTTGTGTGTAAGTTTAGTATTAAAGATGTCAACATTACAAGTATTGTTACCTTGATGACAACAATATCATCTGACACTTGTGTGTAAGTTTAATATTATTTAAAGATGTCAACATTACAAGTATTGTTACTGTGATATTTGTTATCTTTAT
>NW_013866171.1:0-656 GCF_000517525.1 Limulus polyphemus
TTCATTAAATAAGATATGTTAATTTGTTATTAAATAAAATATGTTAATTTGTTATTAAATAAAATATGTTAATTTGGTTACTATTGATTTCTTCTACTGTAATTCTTCATTAAATAAAATATGTTAATTTGGTACTACTTACCTTTCATGCAGTACGTTCAATATATTTTCTTTAATGCCAGCTTTTAAAGTATAAAGTGTCACGCAAATCCGTAATGACTCAAACTTATTGGTTATTTGTGCTGACGTTTCTTTCCTAGTTACTATTGGTTATTTGTGCTGACGTTTCTTTCCTAGTTACTATTGGTTATTTGTGCTGACGTCGGAAACGTTTCTTTCCTAGTTACTATTGGTTATTGGAGTTCTTGTACAGTGGCTCGGTTTCTGTATGGTTATTTGTGCTGACGTCGGAAACGTTTCTTTCCTAGTTACTATTGGTTATTGGAGTTCTTGTACAGTGGCTCGGTTTCTGTATGGTTATTTGTGCTGACGGCGGAAACGTTTCTTTCCTAGTTACTATTGGTTATTGGAGTTCTTGTACAGTGGCTCGGTTTCTGTATAGTTAGTGTTAAAGAACCAAACTCGAAGAAGCCAAACGTGGAACTCTCGTTGAATATAGTATCAAAATCAGAACTTAAATCACCCCCCCCCCGAAA
>NW_013866172.1:0-323 GCF_000517525.1 Limulus polyphemus
ACTTACTAACAGTGTTAGTTCTAAGTCACAAAACTTACTTTCCAACTTACCAACTGTGGTACTTCTAAGTCACAACACTTACTAACAGTGTTACTTCTAAGTCACAACACTTACTAACAACGTTAGTTCTATGTCACAACACTTACGTTCCGACCAACTAACAGTGTGACTTCTAAGTCTCAACACTTACCTTCCAACTTACTAACAGAGTTCCTGAGTCCAGAGCCAAAACTTTAACATCCACAGGTGACGCTCCCGGTTCTGTAAAATAATTTATTTATTTATTACGATAATCTGAATAAAAACTTAAATTATTATATGTT
>NW_013866173.1:0-326 GCF_000517525.1 Limulus polyphemus
GCATGTGCATACATCTTCTGTTTGTGTTTCTTAAACAAGGAAACAACCCAAACCAACAATGAAGTGACTCTATTGGATGAGCATATATCTTCTCGTTGTGTTTTTTAAACAAGGAAACAACTCAAACCAACAATGAAGTGACTCTATTGGATGTGCATACATCTTCTCGTTGTGTTTTTTAAACAAGGAAACAACCCAAACCAACAATTCAGTGACTCTATTGGATGTGCATACATCTTCTCGTTGTGTTTTTTTAAACAAGGAAACAACTCAAACCAACAATGAAGTGACTCTATTGGATGTGCATACATCTTCTCGTTGTGTTT
>NW_013866174.1:0-318 GCF_000517525.1 Limulus polyphemus
TGCAAAGCATCACTTTCTGCGGATGGAGTCCAGGCTTTTGGGTTGGAAGTGGTTTTTGTCTAGGACTGAGCCATTGTTTTTGGCTTTTAATATTCGCATAGATAATCTCTTTTTTCATCACTGGTGACAATTCTTTCCAAAAAATGGTTCACACGAATTACGAGCCAGAAGAGACGAAGCAACATTCACACGTTGAAAACGATGATCATCGGAGAGTTCGTGAGGCATCCAAACACATTCTTTATGGAGTTTTCCCATATTCCTTAGGTGTCTATGTATTATTGCATGAGAGACATACAATTTGAGGGCCATTTCACG
>NW_013866175.1:0-325 GCF_000517525.1 Limulus polyphemus
GGTTGAGCTTACCAGGTGTCATCAACCTGAAGTCAAAGTGACTGAAGGGGTTTACGATGGTGAAGTGGAACCAGGTATAGATATTAAATCAGAGCAGGAGAAAGACCAAGATTTGAAGCCAATAATTGATTTTCTTAAAGCAAATGTTTTGCACTCTGCTTGGGAGAAGGTGTCTAGCTTAAGTCCTGTGACAAAGAACTATTGGGCACAATAGGACCAGTTGAAGCTTGAAGATGGTAGTCTTGTCCAGAGATGGGAAACTGCAGATGAGAAAGTGACGACCTGGCCAACAGTTATACCGAGAAATTTACGGGAAGTTGTGCTG
>NW_013866176.1:0-326 GCF_000517525.1 Limulus polyphemus
ACGTATATGCAATTATCTACGTGTTTTAATCATAGTTTTATATATAAAAAAAAATTCATGAAACGACTCATGAGAATTACGAATATATGTATAGAGTTAGGAAGATAACACAGGCCTGCGAATTTAAACTTCATAAAAGTTGTTTTGGTTTTAATAACAGAATCTCCATAATTCAGCTACGCAGATTTCGAAAATAATATTAATTGGTTTTCTATTACGTAAGAATTTTTTACAAATCGGGAAGGAAAAACTTACTTAGATCAAATTATTATTTCATTTACCACAATAAACATTTTTTATTATTATGTTTGTTAACAAAAATACAA
>NW_013866177.1:0-325 GCF_000517525.1 Limulus polyphemus
ACAAATTCAAACTAGGGTTGGATTAAAGTTATTAGATAGCTGACAAATTCAAACTAGGGTTGGATTAAAGTTATTAGATAGCTGACATATTCAAACTAGGGTTGGATTAAAGTTATTAGATAGCTGAGAAATTCAAACTAGGGTTGGATTAAAGTTATTAGAGAGCTGACAAATTCAAACTAGGGTTGGATTAAAGTTATTAGAGAGCTGACATAGTCAAACTTGGGTTGGATTAAAGTTATTAGATAGCTGACATATTCAAACTAGGGTTGGATTAAAGTTATTAGATAGCTGATATGTTCAAACTAGGGTTGGATTAAAGTTA
>NW_013866178.1:0-326 GCF_000517525.1 Limulus polyphemus
CTGGTCCCCACAACTTTGCATAATGTCCTGTCACACCACAGAGCTTCTGTACAGCTTCTGGTACTCCTTCGTGATATAACACCTTGATGCTCACAAGGGTTTGCTGAGATGCATAATCTTTGACAAAGTTGCACCTTTGGCCATCCAGCTTCCCTTTCACGTAGATACTATGTGTGCTTGCCATTTTACACTTAGCTGTTGGGACTTTCACGATGGAGGTTGGTGGGCGTCCCTCAGCACCAACCACTACTGGTTTCCCGAATCTGACTTATTGGTGGTATTTTTCTTACACTGGCTCCTCATATGTCCTTGCTCCCCACAGTTCC
>NW_013866179.1:0-326 GCF_000517525.1 Limulus polyphemus
AAAATATAGTATAATCACACAGAAGATGAACGACGTTTTTCTGACATACGAATTAAAGTTTACAACTAATGTTCTATTAGGCAGGCTGTAGTACTACCTATGTAGGGATGGTTCGGATTGTTCATGGAAATGGTATCTTAAATGTATCCTCAATAAGTCATCAGAACTTTACAACATTATAAAGTATTTCCTTTTATAACAAATGAGTAGTTTGGTTTGAATTTCGCATAAAACCACACGAGGACTATTAGCGCTAGCCGTCCCTAATTTAGCAGTGAGAGATTATAGGAAGCAACTTGTCATTACCACCCACCGCCAACTCTTGT
>NW_013866180.1:0-325 GCF_000517525.1 Limulus polyphemus
TGTTTTTCCATTAAGATAGTATCGCAATGAACGAAAAAGATGGTAATCTGATGGTGCCATATCTGGAGAATATGGTGGGTGGGGGAGAACTTCCCAACTCTACTCCATAATCTTGTGTTGCGTCAAACGTGCCACATGTGGTCGTGCATCGTCGTGGAGAAGAAGAACACCTTTCCGATTGACGAGTGAAGGTCGTTTCTGATGAAGGACGTTCCAGTTGCTGACTATAGATCTCTGCATTGATAGTTCGCTGTGGATTGAGGAGTTCAAAATAAATTACTCCTTTAATGTCCCACCAAATGCAAAGCATCACTTTCTGCGGATG
>NW_013866181.1:0-590 GCF_000517525.1 Limulus polyphemus
CCATACAACACTCATTGATACATCTACCATCATACTTCTACTACCATACAACACTCACTGATACATCAACCATCATACATCTACTACCATACAACACTCACTGATACATCAACCATCATACTTCTACTACTACACGACACTCACTGATACATCTACCATCATACTTCTACTACCATACGACACTCATTGATACATCAACCATCATACTTCTACTACCATATAACACTCATTGATACATCTACCATCATACTTCTACTACTACACGACACTCATTGATACATCTACCATCATACTTTTACTACCACACGACACTCATTGATACATCTACCATCATACTTTTACTACCACACGACACTCATTGATACATCTACCATCATACTTTTACTACCACACGACACTCACTGATACATCTATCATCATACTTCTACTACTACACGACACTCACTGATACATCTACCATCATACTTCTACTACTACACAACACTCATTGATACATCTACCATCATACTTTTACTACCACACGACACTCACTGATACATCTACCATCATACTTCTACTACCACACGACACTCACTGATACATCTATCATC
>NW_013866182.1:0-326 GCF_000517525.1 Limulus polyphemus
GGACTTGTGTCGCTAAAGTTTCGTCGGAACGAATTTACGGAAAATTAACTAACGAACGGAGACGTAACAAATTACCAATCCAGGGGATTCTAACCCGCGACCCGCATAGTCGAGCGCCCTAACCACCTGACCATGATAAGCCTAGGAAACCACATTTTAACTTTTGTTTGTTTGTGATATACGTATTTCAGTTTCAGTATAGTCTTGCCGATTAATTAATAGCTTTCGATATCATCATGAACTATGGACCATCTGACATGTTTTTCTGTTTGTCGTTAAGAGGACAAATAAACCAATAAGATTAGTAATCTAAAATTATTTTAAAA
>NW_013866183.1:0-326 GCF_000517525.1 Limulus polyphemus
AGGACATTTCCTCATCAAACATTGTTTCAAACACAATGACATCATCCAGGTACACTAGGGCTATCCTTCATTGTAGGCCTTCTCGTACTCTTTTCATCAGCCTCTGAAATGTTGCTGGAGCATTGCTAAGCCCGAATGGCATCACACAGTATTGCCAGAGACCTTGGTCATAACTAAATGCAGTCTTAAGTTTATCTGCTTCTGCCATTTTCACTTCATGGAAACCCGACTTTAAGTCCAGAGTTGGAAACCACTTGGCTCTACTTAGGGCATCAAGAGTATCATCAATTCTTGGCAGTGGGTATGAGTCCTTTTTGGTTATACTG
>NW_013866184.1:0-321 GCF_000517525.1 Limulus polyphemus
TAAAGATCCCTCCAAGGAGAATAGCTCCAGCAAAGCGACAAGAGATAGAGAAGGTCGTGGATGGTCTAATCAAAGAAGGGATAGTTGAAAAATCAGATAGTCCCTGGTCAGCTCCTGTCGTATTAGTCCAGAAGAAGGATGTGACCCAATGTTGCTGTGTGGACTTCAGGGCTTTTAACAGCATAACCGAAAAAGACTCATACCCACTGCCAAGAATTGATGATATTCGTGATGCCCTAAGTGGAGCCAGGTGGTTTTCTAACTCTGGACTTAAAGTTAGGTTTCCATCAAGTAAAAATAGGCTGTAGCAGATAGACCCAA
>NW_013866185.1:0-327 GCF_000517525.1 Limulus polyphemus
TACATTTTTCAAAAAAGTGGAGTCAGAGTTTTCAGGTATTGTGATGAACAAACCTTATTCACAGTTGATTCAAAACGCCTGAATATAAGAAATAACAGATAATAGTAATGTTATTCATGGTTTATTAGAATGTATTTGCTATCAAAAAACAAAAAAAAGCTATTTCAGAAAAACATTTCATACTTACTTGCTCAAAATTTTCTCATTTCCTTACCTATTATAACCAAGACACATTACTGAGAAACTCTTCAATATCTTGTTTTTGTCATCTTACGCCTTTTAATGAAGATGGGAACATAGAGAGGGAAATATATTTGAACGAAAAAG
>NW_013866186.1:0-325 GCF_000517525.1 Limulus polyphemus
AGATTCCAAAATACGTTTCATGAACTCAAATTTCTCAGAACGCAACTTTCCAGAAAACTTCGAATATGTTGACAGATGTTTTGTTTCATAGTGATGCCGAAGACTGTACTCTATCAAACCGGCAACATTTTCGTTGCATATCATGCAACTAGCTTTCTGGTTGTCTATTTCCACAAAGAAGTACTTTTCTGCCCATTCTTCATTGAAAAGGCGACACTCAGCATCTACTTTTCTTTTCTTAGTAGCCATAGCGATGGGTGAAGCATTGTATCGTCTTACAACAATGCGCGCAGAGGCGACTGCAGGAATGAACTCTCATTGCAGG
>NW_013866187.1:0-327 GCF_000517525.1 Limulus polyphemus
AAGCAGTGTAAGTTTTTTAATTTTGTTTATTAAAGAAGAATGGAGAGTAAATTTATTGTAGATGACAAAAAATATTGTTATATATGTGGATGATGTTAAGTGGTAAAAGTTAACAATGTACTTAACATTCTACTGCACAGATTGTAGTACATAAAAGTTAACAATGTACTTAACTACCTACTCTACAGATTGGAGTACATAAAAGTTAACAATGGAGTTAACATCCTACTGCATAGATTGTAGTACATAAAAGTTAACAATGGAGTTAACATCCTACTGCACAGATTGTAGTACATAAAAGTTAACAATGTACTTAACATTCTACTG
>NW_013866188.1:0-964 GCF_000517525.1 Limulus polyphemus
TGGGCAGACCCAGAAAATCTATTGTGTATCTTTATGATTAACAACAAATAAACATAAGAGTAAAATCATCGCCCCACAATTTTCTCCATAATTCCAGCAACCAAACCGAAATATACATCACACAATTTCTCATACCTCAAAAGTGTAGGTGTAACTGTCATAATCCTCTTTTTATCTCAATTTCTTCTCAGGCTTGACCGTTTTTGAAAATTTCTAATACTATCTGATTGGTAATTGTTTCCATTAGTACAAAAAATTACAAGTTATTATAAGTATCCCCCCATCATTACAAATCTTCAAGTGGTTTAAATGATATATTTCAATTAAAGAGAAATATTAAATTTGGTTTTAAAAGATTAGTTATTAATAATATTAAAATATCTTATATTACTTTATAAATTACTAAAAGCTGAGCTTTACAGGTAGTGTTTATAGAGATTTTCTGTATTTATCAATGTGTGAAAATGATGTTTATACATGATTAAAACTTTTATTTGAGTAGAAACACGGTAAGAAAAAATCCCGTGTATTTTTTTGTCAGATCAAAATTATTTCATAATACTAATTTTGGATGTAAAAGATAAAGCTGAACATAATTGGAACATAATTCATTATAAAATATGTCATTTACACTACACTACACTTGGCGTCTAGCGGAGTCAGTTATATTTTTCATGTACAAGAAATTACTGTTTAAACTTCACTGTCATTGTCAATTAAACAATAAAAATGCAGATGGTGAAACAACAATATAAAACTGCTATTATATGTATATATTACCCATAAATCCACACTAAAAATAAATGTAACAATCTAATATGCTTAGATTTAAATCATTTAGTGGAATAGGAGCATATTAATTGTTTCTGTTTTTACTTTAGTACAAAAGAAAATTAATATTGTCAGTAAAGTTTCCACCAAATCTTTAAAGTCTCATACATTTCGACATACGTAAGAAAAACGT
>NW_013866189.1:0-398 GCF_000517525.1 Limulus polyphemus
TTAGTTGTTGTAAGTATTTTATTTGTTTTTGTATCTAACCTGGTAATGGCAGGAGATGTTGTAAGTATTTAATGTGTTTTTGTATCTAACATGGTCCCGACACGGGTTGTTGTAAGTATTTAATGTGTTGTTGTATGTAGCCTGGTACAGGCAAGAGTTGTTGAAAGTATCTAATGTGTTGCCGTTTCTATCCTGGAACGGACAGGGGTAGTTGTAAGTCTTTAATGCGTTGTTGTATCTAACCTGGTAATGGCAGGAGTTGTTATAAGTTTGTATTGTGTTGATGTTTCTAGTTTTGAACAAACAGGGGTTGTTGTAAGTCTTTTATGTGTTGTTGTATCTATTCTGGTACTGGCTGGAGTTGTGGTAAGTATTTAATGTGTTTTTGTATCTAATTT
>NW_013866190.1:0-325 GCF_000517525.1 Limulus polyphemus
TTGGTTTAATAGAAGAGTGTATAGTACCAACTGTACTACATGTTTTCCATTTCAACCAATGTCTGGTTCAATAGAAGAGTGTATAGTACCAACTGTACTACATGTTTTCCATTTCAACCAATGTCTGGTTCAATAGAAGAGTGTATAGTACCGGGCTGTACTACATGTCTTCCACTTCAACCAATGTTTGGTTCAATAGAAAAGTGTATAGTACCGGACTGTACTATATGTTTTCCATTTCAACCAATGTCTGGTTCAGTAGAAGTGTGTATAGTACCGGACTGTACTACATGTCTTCCACTTCAACCAATGTTTGGTTCAATAG
>NW_013866191.1:0-326 GCF_000517525.1 Limulus polyphemus
AACGTCATTTTATCAAAATCAATTACAAACTTACTTGGTAGTAGATAGTCCAATCCTAATATGCATTCGTCTTCAATGTCAGCCAAGTACAGTTTCTGTCTGTCCTTTATGCCCATGAGCTCAATAGTTACCCACACTGGTCACCACAATCTTGTAGAATGTCCTGTCACACCACAGAGCTTCTGTACAGCTTCACGCGTCACGTTGTCCCCCTCTTATATATACCAGCCTACCCTATCTAGTAAATACTAGAGCATTCGCCAAAGTACATGATAGCTCTAGAAACGTTGCGTCACAGTAGTCATGTGACTCGCTGACGCAACACT
>NW_013866192.1:0-324 GCF_000517525.1 Limulus polyphemus
ATATTTATTTCCTAATTTTTTTTATGTGGTTATGAGATCGGTCAAATCGACCAAACCCATACAGAGATTCATTACTGGAATATCAGATAAAATATAAAGATTTTTTTGTAAGAAATGTTTGATAATTATCTGGACATTATAGATATTTTGCATATGAAATATGAAAATTTTCTGATGCATAAAAGTATTTTTAATCTTAAAATGAAAATTACTTTGCATGTTGGACAGGCAACATGCAAAAAGAAAAGAAAATGCCATGAGAAAACCATTGTTTAACAAACCTTAAGACTTAATAAAATAATCTGATATTTTGCATATGAAAGC
>NW_013866193.1:0-324 GCF_000517525.1 Limulus polyphemus
ACTACGATTATTCTGTGTATCTTGCTACTGATTCTCTCATGTTATTTATGAAAAGTCGCAGTATCTTGCAAGGCAGTATATTCATAATGTCTGAGTACAGTGACAGTGAAAATAAGGCAGTATATTCATAACGTCTGAGTTCAGTGACAGTGAAGATAAGGCAGTATATCCATAATGTCTGAGTTCAGTGACAGTGAAAATAAGGCAGTATATCCATAATGTCTGAGTTCAGTGACAGTGAAAATAAGGCAGTATATCCATAATATCTGAGTTCAGTGACAGTGAAGATAAGGCAGTATATCCATAATGTCTGAGTACAGTGAC
>NW_013866194.1:0-323 GCF_000517525.1 Limulus polyphemus
TGAAGACCAAAGTGACTGAAGAAGTTGATGATGACGATGTGGAACCAAATATAGATATCAAGGCACACAGGGGAAAGACCAAGATTTGAAACCAATAATTGATTTTTTAAAAGCAAGTGTTTTGCACCCTGCTTGGGAGAAGGTATCTAATCTAAGCCCTGTAACAAAGCACTATTGGGCACAATGGGACAAGTTAAAGCTTGAAGATGGTATTCTTCTTCGAAGATGGGAATCTAAAATGGGAAATTGACGACTTGGCAAACAGTTATACCGAGAAAGTTACGGGAAGTTGTGCTGCGTCAATCCCATGATACTTTAACAGG
>NW_013866195.1:0-327 GCF_000517525.1 Limulus polyphemus
AACCCACTTTGAGACTAATAATGGCTGGAGACGGCTTGAATGGGTAATGAAGAAAAACTTTAATATGATGATGATGTACCTGATGATGACAAAACCTTGTCGAGACGTTGTACATTTGCTGTTATGTTAAACTTATATTAAAGTTTTTCTTCATTACCCATTCAAGCCGTCTCCAGCCATTACATGGATATAAGACTAACATAAACATCCTAAGTTGGCCGAACCTATGAAATATTGTATTTATGGGGTTTTTGAGCCATTTTTATCTTACCATATAGCAACCTAAATGCCTCCCTGGCACAGCAGCATACCTGCGGAGTTACAACG
>NW_013866196.1:0-471 GCF_000517525.1 Limulus polyphemus
CCGAATTTATAACCACCATACTCATCGTTAGCGTTATTTGGTACAACAACTCCACGAACACCTAGGTGTAACTCTAGTTACCGAATTTGTAACCACCATACTCATCTGTAGCGTTATTTGGTACAAACCCTCCACGGTAACTAGAGTTACACCTAGGTATTCGTGGAGTTGTTGTACCAAATAACGCTACAGATGAGTATGGTGGTTACAAATTTGGTAACTAGAGTTACACTTAGGTGAATTTATACCACCATACTCATCTTTAGCCTTACTTGGTACAACTACTCCATGAACACTTAGGTTTAACTCTGGTTACCGAATTTATAACCACCATACTCATCGTTAGCGTTATTTGGTACAACAACTCCACGAACACCTAGGTGTAACTCTAGTTACCGAATTTGTAACCACCATACTCATCTGTAGCGTTATTTGGTACAACAACTCCACGAATACCTAAGTGTTACTCTA
>NW_013866197.1:0-693 GCF_000517525.1 Limulus polyphemus
GTCAAGCAGATGGTGGAATAAGTCAGCGGCAAATTTCGCAGAATTTGGGAATCCCGCTTTCGACAGTCAACAGAATCATCGTGCAGTTCAGGAAACACGGCAAGGACACAACTGAGCAGCATCCGGGTCGTCCTGGTCCATCGGAGAGGACAAAAAGGGCTGTCAAGAGGAGCATCGAAATGGATCCCAGATTAACGACTGCAGAAGCGGCCAAAGTTGGTGGAATGAGCCCGAAATCTGTTCAACGGATTCTCCCCAGATTGGGTTATCGTTGCAGAGCAGCTAGACGGAAGCCCTTATTAAGACCTGCCAACATAGTCAGACGCGGTCTTCCAAAAGTCCAGAGGCTTGGTCATCATATCACTTGCCCACTTCTTTTTGTTGTTCTCAGGCGAATCAAGATTCACTCAATTTTCGAACAGTGGAAGGATATGGGTCTGGAGAATGCCCCACTAAGAGTTTTGGCTCAACAGATTGCAGCCAACTGTGATGCATGGTGGTTTCAGCGTGATGGTTTGGGGAGCTGTTTGGGTTTGTGGGAGATCGAGCTTAGTGGAGTGTGTTGGCAACATAAATTTTGCGAAATACGTCGAAATATTGGAGGAAGGACTCTTGCCACTGTATTCCTCGGGTTTCGTGGACAAGAACACAACGTTGTTCCTAGGAAGATGGAGTACCGTGTCACACTGCTAG
>NW_013866198.1:0-327 GCF_000517525.1 Limulus polyphemus
AAAACGATCATTATGAATGTCAAAAAATCTAGTGTAATAAGGACTAAAAAGACCATTATGAGTGTCAAAAAATCTAGTGTAAGAATTTTTAAAATGATCGTTATCAAAGTTAACAAAATCTTGTGGAAGAAGGACTAAAAAGACAGTTATCCAAGTCAACAAAATCTAGTGAAAGAAAGACTATAAAGACCATTATGAATGTCAAAAAATCTAGTATAATAAGGACTTAAAAGACCATTATGAAGGTCAAAAAAATCTAGTGTAAGAATTAAAAAAAAGACAGTTATCAAAGTCGTAAATATATAATCTAAGTAGGAGAAAAAGACC
>NW_013866199.1:0-326 GCF_000517525.1 Limulus polyphemus
TGGACTTTGTTGTTTCCAATCGTCATTTTATCGAAGTTAACTACACACTTCCTCGGTAGCAGATAGTCCAATCCTAATATGCATTGGTCTTCAATGTCAGCCAAGTATACTTTCTGTCTGTTCTTCATGCCCATGAGCTCGATAGTTACACTGGTCCCCACAACCTTGCAGAATGTCCTGTCACATCACAGAGCTTCTGTACAGTTTCTGGTACTCCTTTGCTATCCAGCATTTTGATGCTCACTAGGGTTTGCTGAGATGCAGAATCTATGACAAAGTTGCACCTTTGGCCATCCAGCTTCCCTGTCACGTAGATACTATGTGTG
>NW_013866200.1:0-326 GCF_000517525.1 Limulus polyphemus
CCTTGAAGCCGACATGTTGGTAATATTCTTTCTACACTGGCTCCTCAAATGTCCGTGCTTTCCACAGTTCCAACAACTTTTCTGGATACCAGCTTTTCCTGCTGTGGCACCTCCCCTGTGTTGAAGTTTCCAGCATTGAGCTCTCTTGTGCCCAGGTTTGTTACAGTGCCAGCAAAGTCTCAAACGTCACTGAAAGCTGACCTTTTCTGGCCTTGAATCCAGATGACTGTACCAACCTTGGTACCTCTGTGCTGGACTTAACGTAGGATTCAAATTCGAGAGCTCTGGCCATTGCATCCTGCATGGTAGAGGGGTGTGCTTGCTTC
>NW_013866201.1:0-640 GCF_000517525.1 Limulus polyphemus
AGCCACTGACAAAAACGGAGTCTGATTAAAAATATTTGTAAGATAAGATAAGAGCTACTGACAAAAACGGAGTCTGGTTAAAAATAACTTAATAACTTAATTAAATGTACAACTTAATGAACCATAAGAATTATTCGTATGATATTAATTAAACGTATAACTTAATGAACCATAAAATTATTCAATCATATTAATTAAATGTACAACTTAATGAACCATAAAATTATTCACATCATATTAATTAAATGTACAACTTAATGAACCATAAGAATTATTCATATGATATTAATTAAATGTACAACTTAATGAACCATAAGAATTATTCGTTTGATATTAATTAAACGTACAACTTAATGAACCATAAAATTATTCATATCATATTAATTAAACGTACAACTTAATGAACCATAAAATTATTCATATCATATTAATTAAAGGTACAACTCAATGAACCATAAAAATTATTCACATCATATTAATTAAATGTACAACTCAATGAACCATAAAAATTATTCACATCATATTAATTAAATGTACAAGTTAATGAACCATAAGGATTATTCATATGATATTAATTAAATGTACAACTTAATGAACCATAAGAATTATTCATATCATATTAATTAAAGGTACAACTTAA
>NW_013866202.1:0-326 GCF_000517525.1 Limulus polyphemus
GTGTGATAATTCACAATTTATCGTAAACTAAATTCATTTAGATGTGTGATAATTCACAATTTATCGTAAACTAAATTCATTTAGATGTGTGATAATTCACAATTTATCGTAAACTAAATTCATTTAGATGTGTGATAATTCACAATTTATCGTAAACTAAATTCATTTAGATGTGTGATAATTCACAATTTATCGTAAACTAAATTCATTTAGATGTGTGATAATTCACAGTTTATCGTAAACTAAGTTGATTTAGATGTGTGATAATTCACAATTGATCGTAACCTAAATCCATTTAGATGTGTGATAATTCACAATGTGTCGTA
>NW_013866203.1:0-326 GCF_000517525.1 Limulus polyphemus
AAAACAACAGTTAGGTTCCTTTGCTATTATACAATGGGAAGAAGAACGATTAAAATATAAAAATCACAGTTAGGATCCGTTGTTATTATACAATGTCGAAAGGAAGGGCCATTAAAAGGTATAAAAAGTCAACAGTTATGTTCCTTTGCTATTATACAATGGGAAGAAGAGCCATTAAAAATATAAAAATCAACAGTTAGGTTACTCTGCTATTATACAATGGGAAGAAGAGCGATTAAAATATAAAAATCACAGTTAGGTTCCTCTGCTATTATACAATGGGAAGAGGAGCAATTAAAGTATAAAAATCAACAGTTAGGTTCCTT
>NW_013866204.1:0-324 GCF_000517525.1 Limulus polyphemus
TAACACGTACGTATTACTCCTTGAAACAATTCACTAAGGACAACATGTTCCTAACACGTACATATTACTCCTTGAAACAATTCACTAAGGACAACATGTTCCTAACACGTACGTATTACTCCTTGAAACGACTCACTAAGGACAACATGTTCCTAACACGTACGTATTACTCTTTGAAACAATTCACTAAGGACAACATGTTCCTAACACGTACGTATTACTCCTTGAAACAATTCACTAAGGACAACATGTTCCTAACACGTGCGTATTACACCTTGAAACAATTCAGTAAGGACATGTTACTAACACGTACGTATTACTCCT
>NW_013866205.1:0-326 GCF_000517525.1 Limulus polyphemus
CAGATTAGTCTACGTATTACAGTTAGACAAATAATATAAATCAGATTAGTCTACGTATTACAGGGAGACAAATACAATAAATCAGATTAATCTACGTATTACAGTTAGACATAAAATAAATCAGATTAGTCTCCGTATTACAGGGAGACAAATAATATAAATCAGATTAGTCTACGTATTACAGTTAGACAAATAATATAAATCAGATTAGTCTACGTATTACAGTGAGACAAATAATATAAATCAGATTAGTCTACGTATTACAGTAAGACAAATAATATAAATCAGATTAATCTACGTATTACAGTGAGACAAATAATATAAAT
>NW_013866206.1:0-326 GCF_000517525.1 Limulus polyphemus
TAGTGCACGTGTTACCTAATTCACCTATGAATGGATATGTTAGTGCACACGTTATTTAATTCGGCTATGACTGGATATCTTAGTGCACACGTTATTTAATTCGGCTATGACTGGATATCTTAGTGCACATGCTACTTAATTAAGCTATGAATAGGTATTTTAATGCACATATTACTTAATTTGGCTATGACTAGATACTTTAGCGCTCATGTTATTTAATTTACCTATTACTGGATATCTTAGTGCACATGCTACTTAATTCACCTATGAGTGGATATTTTAGTGCACACTTTAATTAATTCGACAACGACTGGATGTCTTAGTGC
>NW_013866207.1:0-326 GCF_000517525.1 Limulus polyphemus
AGCCAGTCAGAAGTTCAGAATGTGCCCTAGTGGTTTTCTAAGCTTTTCTAACGTACCAAGCGTCATTTCTTTCTTGTGAACCAATATTTCAACGAGGTAGGGTGTGATTTTAATCTTCTCGGAATTTAATTATTTTTTTTTAGACTAAAATACATCTTAGTTATTAAGCTTGATAAATTACAGTGGAATTCTATGGTATTAATGTAGTAATTTATGATCTTTTTTAGTCATTCAAATGTATATATGTAAAGCCTAAAAAAAATATTGTTTCATGTCCTCCACGTGTAATTTTTTTAAAAGCTTAGCAACCTACATCAAACAGCAAC
>NW_013866208.1:0-327 GCF_000517525.1 Limulus polyphemus
ACTACATCCGATCATACTCTACGTGAAGACCTCACCATCTCATTATATTTCAGTCCATACCACTACATCCGATCATACTCTATGTGATGACCTCACCATCTCATTATATTTCAGTCCATAACACTACGTTCGATCATACTCTACGTGAAGACCTCACCATCTCATTATATTTCAGTCCATAACACTACATCGGATCATACTTTGTGTGATGACCTCACCATCTCAGTATATTTCAGTCCATAACACTACATCCGATCATACTCTACGTGAAGACCTCAACATATCATTATATTTCAGTCCATACCACTACATCCGATCATACTTTAT
>NW_013866209.1:0-326 GCF_000517525.1 Limulus polyphemus
ATCTTTAGCCTTACTTGGTACAACTACTCCATCAAAACCTAGGTGTAACTCTAGTTATAAAATTTATAACCACCATACTCATCTTTAGCCTTACTTGGTACAACTACTCCATCAAAACCTAGGTGTAACTCTAGTTTCCGATTTTATAACCACCATACTCATCTTTAGCTTTACTTGGAACAATTACTCCATGAACACTTAGGTTTAACTCTGATTACCGAATTTATAACCCCCATACTCATCTTTAGCGTTATTTGGTACAACAACTCCTCGAACACCTAGGTGTTACTCTAGTTACCGATTTATAACCACCATACTCATTTTAG
>NW_013866210.1:0-326 GCF_000517525.1 Limulus polyphemus
ATCCCAGTTCTACAGATTACCCTCATCCCTACATCAGAGTCTATTCCAATTCGACCGATTACCCTCATCCCTACAACAGAGTCTATCACAGTTCTACAGATTACCCTCATCCCTACAACAGAATCTATCCCAATTCGACCGATTACCCTCATCCCTACAACAGAGTCTATCACAGTTCTACAGATTACCCTCATCTATACAACAGAGTCTATCACAGGTCTACAGATTACCCTTAACCCAACAACAGAGTCTATCACAGTTCTACAGATTACCCTCATCCCTACAACAGACTCTATCACAGGTCTACAGATTACCCTCATCCCTAC
>NW_013866211.1:0-611 GCF_000517525.1 Limulus polyphemus
AAACTGGCTTTGGTGTTAGAATGGCAAAGTTGGATCTGAAAGGTTGTTTAAAATAAAACTGGTTTTGGTGTTAGAATGGCAAAGTTGGATCTGAAAGGTTGTGTAAAATAAAACTGGTTTGGTGTTAGAATGGCAAAGTTGGATCTGAGAGGTTGTGTAAAATAAAACTGGTTTTGGTGTTAGAATGGCAAAGTTGGATCTGAGAGGTTGTTTAAAATAAAACTGGTTTTGGTGTTAGAATGGCAAAGTTGGATCTGAAAGGTTGTGTAAAATAAAACTGGTTTTAGGTGTTAGAATGGCAAAGTTGGATCTGAAAGGTTGTTTAAAATAAAACTGGTTTTGGTGTTAGAATGGCAAAGTTGGATCTGAAAGGTTGTGTAAAATAAAACTGGCTTTGGTGTTAGAATGGCAAAGTTGGATCTGAAAGGTTGTTTAAAATAAAACTGCTTTGGTGTTAGAATGGCAAAGTTGGATCTGAGAGGTTGTGTAAAATAAAACTGGTTTTGGTGTTAGAATGGCAAAGTTGGATCTGAAAGGTTGTGTAAAATAAAACTGGCTTTGGTGTTAGAATGGCAAAGTTGGATCTGAAAGGTTGTGTAAAATAAAACTGG
>NW_013866212.1:0-326 GCF_000517525.1 Limulus polyphemus
ACTGAAAACAAAATTATCAAACCATTGTACTTTTCCAGTTTCGTTATAACACTGAAAATAAAATTATCAAACCACTTTACCTTTCCAGTTTCGCTATAACACTGAAAACAAAATTATCAAACCACTGTACCTTTCCAGTTTCGTTATAACACTGAAAATAAAATTATCAAACCACTTTACCTTTCCAGTTTCGTTATAACACTGAAAACAAAATTATCAAACCATTGTACTTTTCCAGTTTCGTTATAACACTGAAAATAAAATTACCAAACCACTTTACCTTTCCAGTTTCGTTATAACACTGAAAATAAAATTACCAAACCACT
>NW_013866213.1:0-588 GCF_000517525.1 Limulus polyphemus
TAGTACACAGTATCGTTAAATCTTGTGTCTTCTTACTGACAGTACACAGTTTCCTTAAATCTTGGTGCTTGTTATTGGTAGTACACAGTATCGTTGAATCTTATGGCTTGTTATTGATAGTACAGAGTATCGTTAAATCTTATGGCTTGTTATTGATAGTACACAGTATCGTTAAATCTTGTGTCTTGTTATTGATAGTACACAGTATCGTTAAATCATGGGTCTTCTTATTGACAGTACACAGCATTGTTAAATATTTTGTCTTCTTATTGACAGTACACAGTTTCGTTAAATCTTGTGGCTTGTTTTTGATAGTACACAGTATCGTTCAATCTTATGGCTTGTTATTGATAGTACACAGCTATCAATAACAAGCCATAAGATTTAACGATAAATACTGTGTACTGTCAATAAGAAGTCACAAGATTTAACGATACTGTGTACTATCAATAACAAGACAGAAGATTTAACGATACTGTGTAGTTAAATATTTTGTCTTCTTATTGACAGTACACAGTTTCCTTAAATCTTGATGCTTGTTATTGGTAGTACACAGTATCGTTAAATCTTATGGCTTGTTATTGATAG
>NW_013866214.1:0-326 GCF_000517525.1 Limulus polyphemus
AACTTCATCGAATTAACAGACGATTTCAAGTTTAAACGCACTTGATGGTGAATATCATCCATCCTTTCCAATAACACTTTCACAAACTCTGATACATTCTCAGGCAACTCTTCATAAGGTTGGCGTCCTGTTAACAGATCCACTGGCTACCGAAGTTCCCGACCAAACATCAACTTTGCTGGAGTGTATCCAGTGGCTTCATGCTCTGCTGTTCTATAGGCCATCAACAGTGGAGGGAGCAAGACATCCCAGTCATCTTGGCGGCTATTACAAAACTTTGCCAATTCCTGTCCCAGTGTCCAGTTGTACTATTCTGCCATCCCATA
>NW_013866215.1:0-321 GCF_000517525.1 Limulus polyphemus
CTTCTTATTGACAGGACACAGTATTGTTAAAATCTTGTGTCTTCTTATTGACAGTACACAGTATCGTTAAATCTTGTGTCTTCTTATTGACAGTACACAGTATTGTTAAATCTTGTGTCTTCTTATTGACAGTACACAGTATCGTTAAATCTTGTGTCTTCTTATTGACAGTACACAGTATCGTTAAATCTTGTGTCTTTCTTACTGACAGTACACAGTATCGTTAAATCTTGTGTCTTCTTATGTACAGTACTACAGTATTGTTATATCTTGTGTCTTCTTATTGAAAGTACACAGTATTGTTAAAATCTTGTGTCTTCT
>NW_013866216.1:0-323 GCF_000517525.1 Limulus polyphemus
TTTTAACAGAAGCTCTACATACGTATGGTATTTTTGTTTACTTGTTTTTTTTATTCTTAACTAGAAGCTCTACATACGTATGGTATGTTTGTTTTACGATGGTTTTTTCTGATTCTTTAACAGAAGCTCTACATACGTATGGTATGTTTTGTTTTACGATGGTTTGTCTGATTTTTGACAGAAATTCTATGTACGTATGGTATGTTTTGTTTTACAATGGGTTTCTGATTTTTGACAGAAGCTCTGTGTACATAAGGAATGTTATATTTTACGATGGTTTTCTGATTTTTGACAGAAACTCTGTGTACATAAGGAATGTTATA
>NW_013866217.1:0-326 GCF_000517525.1 Limulus polyphemus
TTGTGTGAGTGAAATAGGGGTTGGGATCATAGAGCGCCGAAAAGAATGCCCTGACCGTGCCAGGTGAAAGCTGAAAGGAAAAGGTTAGTATACATTAGGTATAATAGACCATTTTAAAAAAGGCTTGGCTGGTAGGAAGGCGATGGTAAGGCTGGAAACGTCTGATGGTAGTCTTCTTCAAATACTGGTTCTTCTGTGTTGTAGTAAAAATGCTGAAAACATGAAAACTGGTACTGGAAAGTTTCGTCGAACATGGTATCAGTCCTGTAATCGTAGGATGAAAGATACTGTCTGGATGACTAGTGAAGCAATGTGCGAATGTCGTC
>NW_013866218.1:0-326 GCF_000517525.1 Limulus polyphemus
TGTTGCTGCTGGTCTGTTGCCTCCCTGTAGTTAGTTGGTAGTGAGAATTAGGGACGGCACAACGCTACCTGGACAAAACTTAAAAGTTGTTGCCGCTTGTCTGTTGCCTCCCTGTAGTTAGATGGTAGTGAGAATTAGGGACGGTACAACGCTACACAAAACTTAAAAGTTGTTGCCGCTGGTCTGATTCCTCCCTGTAGTTAGTTGGTAGTGAGAATTAGGGACGGTACAACGCTACCTGGACAAAACTTAAAAGTTGTTGCCGCTGGTCTGTTGCCTCCCTGTAGTTAGATGGTAGTGAGAATTAGGGACGTACAACGCTACAC
>NW_013866219.1:0-321 GCF_000517525.1 Limulus polyphemus
AGAGACTACAGTAGTGGTTGAAGGATAAAGAAAATAAACAAGAAGAAAGTCTCCAACAGTTGAGAGCATACACAAATGGAAAAGATTAGTAAATTTCAAAGTGAATTAAATACATTAAAGGAGGATATATTAACTGTGGACCTAATCAGCCCCGGACAATGGCAAGCCTTTTCCAGACCCTGCAGCTAAACCCTAATGCAGACATCTTCAGTCCCATTAGAAGTCACATCCCAGATACGAATGTTAGCAATAGGGGTGAACTAATATGAAGGAAGCCACACGAATTTGATGGGAAGACACCATGGGAAGCATATAGAGCAC
>NW_013866220.1:0-326 GCF_000517525.1 Limulus polyphemus
GCATGATGGTGGGTAAAATAAAATATGCAGCCTAGCTAACTAATAGATGAATAATTGCTGTAAAATTCTTATTAATGCTATAAGTGTAGCTACCAATTTATCCGCCAATTTTGATTTCATTCCTTTATGTCGTACACTCAATCCGTTTTTGGCCGCACTTTTGTTTTTCACACCTAAGGTGTTTTTGATCAGATATCATGACTTTTTGTCAATACACACCAACAAACCACAGCAAGTAAGAATGTGACACTCCATAGTAACCAACATTAGCTTCAGGATTGCAACCCAATTATTCGGAACAGACCTATATTTTACAGAACAAATCA
>NW_013866221.1:0-326 GCF_000517525.1 Limulus polyphemus
GGCAGTACAGCGAAGATATGTATTGCCTTATGAAAGTGTTGGAGTAGAGCGGAGATACGTATTGCCTTATGAAAGTGTGGCAGTAGAGCGGATATACGTATTGCCTTATGAAAGTGTTGCAGTAGAGCAGATATACGTATTGCCTTATGAAAGTGTTGCAGTACAGCGGATATACGTATTGCCTTATGAAAGTGTTGCAGTACAGCAGAGATACGTATTGCCTTATGAATTTACACTGACACGGATATATATATATATATATACAGTACTGAACAAAGAAGTCACATGACCGGAACTGTTGTGAAACTTAGAAGAGGTATCTAGGC
>NW_013866222.1:0-703 GCF_000517525.1 Limulus polyphemus
TTCAGTACCCTGTGGTAGCAATAAATCGAGATCTAAGTAGTACCCTGTGGTAGTAATTATTCGAGAAATAAGTAGTACCAAAGAGCTTTACTGCACTACACATACGATTTCAGAGAAGCTAATAAAGAAGTAACATAAACGACCATACAAATCGCAAAACTAACAAAAACGATTTCAGTAAGCCAATAAAGTAGTAACATAAACAACGTATTTACATTCCAAATACTAACTTTCTAGTGTTAGTTTTGCGATTTGTATGGTTTTTCATTAAGTTTCAACGGATCTACTCGAAATTTTTTATGAAAGTTCGTTGCGTCTTTGGGTACAAAACGCAAAACCTGCCATAACTCACTAAAAACGAAGAGTAGCATGGTGAAACTTGACATGTAATTTCGGAACGAACTAGTGAACCTGTATATAATATTTGGTTAATATCCATCTATACAGTACCCTGTGGTAGCAATAACTCGAGAAAAAAGTAGTAACAAAGAGCTTCACTGCACTACACATACTATTTCAGAAAGACAATAAAGATGTAAAATAAACGACCATACAAATCGCAAAACTAACACTAGAATGTTAGTATTTGGAATGTAAATACGTATAAACGCAACGAACTTGCATAAAAAATTTCTGAAGATCCGTTGTTTCATTAAATTTTACTGGTACAAAACGCCAAAACCTGCCATAACTCACTAAAAAC
>NW_013866223.1:0-468 GCF_000517525.1 Limulus polyphemus
ACAGTCCAGTATAGCTATGATGTATTATATTTTATACACACAGTTCATTACAGCTATGATGTATTATATTTTATAGACATAGTCCATTACACCTATGGTGTATTATATTTTATACACACAGTCCATTACAGCCATGATGTATTATATTTGATACATAGTCCATTAAAGCCATGATGTATTATATTTCATACACATAGTCCATTACAGCCATGATGTATTATATTTTATACACATAGCCCATTACAGCTATGGTGTTTTATATTTTATACACATAGTCCATTACAGCTATGATGTATTATATTTTATACACATAATCTATTACAGCTATGATGTATTATATTTTATACACATAGTCCATTACAGCCATGATGTATTATATTTTATACACTTAGTCCATTACAACCATGATGTATTATATTTTATACACATAATCTATTGCAGCCATGATGTATTATATTTTATACACAT
>NW_013866224.1:0-601 GCF_000517525.1 Limulus polyphemus
ATTTTTCAAGAACTATATTTAATGTCCTAAAAATACAGTATATTTCAAGAACTAAATTTAATGTCCTAAAAATACTGTACTTTTCAAGTACTAAATTTAATGTCCTAAAAATACTGTATTTTTCAAGAACTAAATTTAATATACTAAAAGTACTGTATTTTTCAAGGACTAACTTTAATGTCCTAAAAATACAGTATTTTTCAAGAACTATATTTAATCTCCTAAAAATACAGTATATTTCAAGAACTAAATTTGATGTCCTAAAAATACTGAATTTTTCAAGAATTAAATTTGATGTCCTAAAAGTACTGTATTTTTCAAGAACTAAATTTAATGTCCTAAAAATACTGAATTTTTCAAGAATTAAATTTGATGTCCTAAAAGTACTGTATTTTTCAAGAACTAAATTTAATGTCCTAAAAATACTGTACTTTTCAAGTACTAAATTTAATGTCCTAAAAATACAGTATATTTCAAGAACTAAATTTCATGTCCTAAAAATACTGTATTTTTCAAGAACTAAATTTAATGTCCTAAAAATACAGCATTTTTCAAGAACTAAATCTAATGTATTAAAAGTACTGTATTTTTCAAGAACTAA
>NW_013866225.1:0-319 GCF_000517525.1 Limulus polyphemus
GGGTTAAATAGACAATGTTTAATTAAGTTACAACAGGTATCTAACCCTACTTTATAAACTACATCAGGTTACTTGACCATACAGTCTAGACTATATAAAGTTACTCTACAGTGGGTTAAATAGACAATGTTTAATTAAGTTAGAAGAGGTATCTAACCCTACTTTATAGACTACATCAGGTTACTTGACCATACAGTCTAGACTATATAAAGTTACTCTACAGTGGGTTAAATAGAAAATGTTTAATTAAGTTACAACAGGTATCTAACCCTACTTTATTGAACAACCGTATACAGTTTATATTGGGTTAGCTGAACAT
>NW_013866226.1:0-324 GCF_000517525.1 Limulus polyphemus
CCGTTAGTTAATTACAACATTCGGGTGATCATTCCGTTAGTTAATTACAACATTCGGGTGATCATTCCGTTAGTTAATTACAACATTCGGGTGATCATTCCGTTAGTTAATTACAACATTCGGGTGATCATTCCGTTAGTTAATTACAACATTCTGGTGATCATTCCGTTAGTTAATTACAACATTCGGGTGATCATTCCGTTAGTTAATTACAACATTCGGGTGATCATTCCGTTAGTTAATTACAACATTCGGGTGAACATTCCTTTAGTTAATTACAACATTCGGGTGAACATTCCTTTAGTTAATTACAACATTCGGGTG
>NW_013866227.1:0-802 GCF_000517525.1 Limulus polyphemus
AAACACAAGATTTAACAATAATGTGTCCTGTCAATAAGAAGACACAAGATTTAACGATACTGTGTACTGTCAATAAGAAGACACAATATTTAACGATACTGTGTACTGTACAAGTAAGGAAAACACAAGATTTAACAATAATGTGTCCTGTCAATAAGAAGACACAAGATTTAACGATACTGTGTACTGTACAATAAGAAGACACAAGATTTAACAATAATGTGTCCTGTCAATAAGAAGACACAAGATTTAACAATAATGTGTACTGTCAATAAGAAAACACAATATTCAACGATATTTTGTACTATCAATAAGAAGACACACGATTTAGCAATACTGTGTACTATTTTGTGTCTTTTTAGTTGAATATTGATACTGTGTACTGTCAATAAGAAGACACAATAGACAGTACACATTATCGTTGAACGTTAAATCTTGTGTATTCTTATTGAAAGGACACATTATTGTTAAATATTGTGTTTTCTTACTTTATTGACAGGACACATTATTGTTAAATCATGTGTTTTCTTACTGACAGTACACATTATCGTTGAATATTGTGTCTTCTTATTGACAGTACACAGTATCGTTAAATATTGTGTCTTCTTATTGACAGTACAGAGTATGAAGACACAAGATTTTACGATACTGTGTACTGTCCATAAGAAGACCCAAGATTTAAAAATACTGTGTACTGTCAATAAGAAGACACAAGATTTAACGATACTGTGTACTGTCAATAAGAAGACACAAGATTTAACGATACTGTGTACTGTCAATAAAAGACCCAAGATTTAACAAT
>NW_013866228.1:0-326 GCF_000517525.1 Limulus polyphemus
GGTGCTTTACTTAGGCCACATTGTAGGTGAGAATGGTGTGCAAACTGACCCTGATAAGGTGAAAGCAGTGCATGACTGGCTAACATCAGACAATGTGGGAGAGTTAAGAAGTTTCTTGGGACTCTGTACTTATTACCGGAAGTTTGTGAAGGACTTTGCAACCATAGCTGCTCCACTACTAGAAGTTTGAATGGACAGTTTCTTGCCAGCATTCTTTCAAGACGTTGAAGAAAAAATTGGCCTCCACTCCAGTTTTAGATCTTCCAGATCCCTCACTGCCGTACATACTGGATTGTGATGCTAGTGATGTCGGAATTGAAGGAGTA
>NW_013866229.1:0-326 GCF_000517525.1 Limulus polyphemus
CAAATCCCTCACTGCCGTACATACTGGATTGTGATGCTAGTAATATAGGAATTAGAGGAGTGTTATCTCAGAAAGTGGGTGAAAACGAACATGTGGTGGCCTACTTCAATAGGGTTCTGAGTAGACCAGAGAGGAACTACTGTGTAACATGGAGGGAACTCCTTGCTATAGTAAAGAGTCTGACATATTTCCACACTTACCTATATGGAGCCAGGTTTACCATCAGGACAGACCATGCTGCATTATGCTAGTTAAGATCATTAAAGAATCCATAGGGACAACTGGCACGTTGGATCGGAAAGATAGACCAGTATAATTATGATATT
>NW_013866230.1:0-324 GCF_000517525.1 Limulus polyphemus
ACAATGCTAAAATCAGAGGTTCAATTCCCCTTGGTAGACACAGCAGATAGCCCGATGTGGCTTTGCTATTAGAAAAATACACAGAATACAGTTGCAGATTATGGAAAAGGTTCTAAATCTAGTTAGCAGGCTAAGGCATCAATTTCTGCTAACACTACAATGACGAAATGAGCACCTAGTTTTCAAATCAACAATTGTTACATTTCCCACAGTACATATAAATTATAACAAAAGATAAAAATGGATGAAGGAGTCCAATAATTTCAGTTACTGATAAAAGCGTGAAATACCTATAAAACCTCCACTGCTTCCATACATATTGTT
>NW_013866231.1:0-326 GCF_000517525.1 Limulus polyphemus
GGGCGTCCCTTATGCTTGTGTCCCCTTTTAGCACTACATATACTGCATGTTCTGCACCATTCTTCCACATCTCGCCTCATACCTATCCAGTAAAATCTTTGTCGTAGATGACTCAATGTCTTCCTAATTCCGAGATGTCCTCCAGTTAAATTATCATGGGACTGACGCAGCACAACTTCCCGTAACTTCCTCGGTATAACTGTTTGCCAAGTCGTCACTTTCCCATCAATAGTTTCCCATCTCCGGACAAGAATACCATCTGCAAGCTTTAACTGGTCCCATTGTGCCCAATAGTGCTTTGTCACAGGGCTCAGACTAGACACCTT
>NW_013866232.1:0-326 GCF_000517525.1 Limulus polyphemus
TAACAAAAATGAATTGCTCGAAAAAGTTTCAGAACCAGAAGTTAAAAGGTCAATGAGAAAAAAAAAATGAACTAAAAAGCGTATTATCGAAATACTAGTCAATGATGATTTGTTGCCTGAGGAAGCATTAGAGGAATACTCTAGTGTATGTTCTAGCCAATCGTGGTTGAGTGATAAAGATAAATTAGAGATCTAGCCAAAACTCAAACAACTCAAACAAATCTCACTATTTAAGTATAGTATCTAGTAGCTCTATTCTATCAGTTCGAAATTGGGTGCAATTTAACTTGCTCAAATAGCCTTTGCGTAGCTTTGTGCGAATATCC
>NW_013866233.1:0-324 GCF_000517525.1 Limulus polyphemus
GATAAGAACCTTTAGGTAGAACACTAGTAAAGGGATAAGAACCTTTAGGTAGAACACTAGTAAAGGGATAAGAACCTTTAGGAAGAACACTAGTAAAGAGATAAGAACCTTTAGGAAGAACACTAGTAAAGGGATAAGAACCTTTAGGTTGAACACTAGTAAAGAGATAAGAACCTTTAGGCAGAACACTAGTAAAGGGATAAGAACCTTTAGGAAGAACACTAGTAAAGAAAATAGGACGTTTATGTAGAATATTAATAAAGGGAATAGAACGTGAATGTAGAACATTAGTAAAGAGATAAGAACCTTTAGGTAGAACACTAG
>NW_013866234.1:0-487 GCF_000517525.1 Limulus polyphemus
ACTGTCACTTTAAACTTTACAACCTTTATAACACACGCTATAAATCACAAAGATTCACACACTTTACTTACGGTGCCTACTGTTCTCTGGACTCAATTATATATCTATCTCTTCGATCTATCTGCCTATCTCGCTGGCTTTCTTTGCCAGGCTTATATACTAAAAAAGAGAGCGCCTCGAACAAACTAGGGTTGCCAGGAAAATTCATGATCCTGCTAGAATCTCCAGCGCGCATGCTCTCAGCGTCGCGTGACTTCCGCTGTCGTAACACTGCCCCTTCCTTAGTATTGATCGTCCCGAACAGTAAACCAATAGATAATTAACAATAACTTGATTAAATGTACATAATTTACAAACACAAAAGTATCCTAATTTTACAGGACGTATCTTCTTTCGTACTGGTCTCCGTCTCATTGGCTTCTGCTTCACGTGGGATTCATCTGCTCCATCAGGAAATGTTACATTATCGGTAACAGTCACATCAGTG
>NW_013866235.1:0-323 GCF_000517525.1 Limulus polyphemus
CCTGCACCATTCTTCCACATCTCGCCTCATCCTATCCAGTAAAATCTTTGTCGTAGATGACTCAATGTTTTCCTAATTCCGAGATGTCCTCCTGTTAAATTATCATGGGATTAACGCAGCACAACTTCCCGTAACTTCCTCGGTATAACTGTTTGCCAAGTCGTCACTTTCCCATCTGAGTTTTCCATCTCCGGACAAGAATACCATTTTCAAGCTTCAACTGGTCCCATTGTGCCCAATAGTGCTTTGTCACAGGGCTTAGACTAGACACCTTCTCCCAAGCAGGACACACAACACTTGCTTTTAGAAAATCAATCATTGGA
>NW_013866236.1:0-544 GCF_000517525.1 Limulus polyphemus
CTAGTAAAGGTTCTGTTTATAGAAATACTTCTGCTACAGAGGTCTGTCTGGATAAGGTTCTGTTTATGAAATGTTTCTGCTACAGAGGTCTGTCTGGATAAGGTTCTGTTTATAGAAATGTTTCTGCTACAGAGGTCTACTAGTAAAGGTTCTGTTTATAGAAATACTTCTGCTACAGAGGTCTGTCTGGTAAAGATTCTGTTTATAGAAATACTTCTGCTACAAAGGTTTGTCTGGATAAGGTTCTGTTTATAGAAATGTTTCTGCTACAGAGGTCTGTCTGGATAACTTTTTGCTTATAGAAATGTTTCTGCTACAGAGGTCAACTAGTAAAGGTTCTGTTTATAGAAATACTTCTGCTACAGAGGTCTGTCTGGATAAGGTTCTGTTTATAGAAATGTTTCTGCTACAGAGGTCTGTCTGGATAAGGTTCTGTTTATAGAAATGTTTCTGCTACAGAGGTCTACTAGTAAAGGTTCTGTTTATAGAAATACTTCTGCTACAGAGGTCTGTCTGGTAAAGATTCTGTTTATAGAAATACTTC
>NW_013866237.1:0-325 GCF_000517525.1 Limulus polyphemus
AGACGCCCACCAACCCCCATCGTGAAAGTCCCAACAGCTAGGTGTAAAATGCCAAGCACACACAGTGTCTATCTGACAGGAAAGCTCGATGGCCAAAGGTGCAACTTTGTCATAGACTCTGCATCTCAGCAAACCCTTGTGAGCATCAAGGTGTTAGATCACGAAGGAGTACTAGAAGCCATACAGAAGCTTTATGGTGTGACAGGACATTCTACAAGATTGTGGGGATCAGTGTGGGTAACTATTGAGCTCATGGGCATAAAGGACAGACAGAAACTATACTTGGCTGACATGGAAGACGAATGCATATTAGGATTGGACTATC
>NW_013866238.1:0-326 GCF_000517525.1 Limulus polyphemus
CATAATGTATAATAAACTAAAATCAAGTCATTGTGTATAATAAACTAAAATTAAGTCATTGTGTATCATAAACTAAAATGAAATCATGGTGTATAATAAACTAAAATGAAGTCACGGTGTATAATAAACTAAAATCACGTCATGGTGTACAATAAACTAAAATCAAGTCATGGTGTATAATAAACTAAAATTAAGTCATTGTGTATCATAAACTAAAATGAAATCATGGTGTATAATAAACTAAAATGAAGTCACGGTGTATAATAAACTAAAATGAAGTCATGTTGTATAATTAACTAAAATTAAGTCATGTTGTATAATAAACT
>NW_013866239.1:0-323 GCF_000517525.1 Limulus polyphemus
AAGTCAATTGTACAGAAGCTGTCCCAGACAGAATATGTTGTTCTATTCAATTGTGCAGAAGCTGCCCCAGACAGAATATGTTGTTCTATTCAATTGTACAGAACATGCCCCAGACAGAATATGTTGTTCTATTCAATTGTACAGAAGCTGTCCTAAACAGAATATGTTGTTCAAGTCAATTGTACAGAAGCTGTCTTAAACAGAATAAGTTGTTCAAATGAGATGTACAGAAGCTGTCCTAGACAGAATATGTTGTTCAAGTTAATTGTACAGAGCTGTCCTAGACAGAATATGTTGTTCAAGTCAATTGTACAGAAGCTGTC
>NW_013866240.1:0-326 GCF_000517525.1 Limulus polyphemus
AGTAGTAAAGAGAAAAAACAATTTTATTCACTGTACAGTTATTTATTAATATAATTTTCTTACAATTTTTATAGTATTAAATAACTTATTAAATATTTCACGAATTATAATCTTTACGATTAAGTTATGAGCAATGACATTTAGGTAATGAAGAAGTCACATACAATTTATATAAACTGTTTTGTATTTATGATAAAAGTTTTAAATATGAGCCCCCAAAAAGAACACGGCCTACCATCAATAATACAACATTGTAATTTAATCAAAGATCTTATGGGACAGAATTTCAAATAATTTTGTTCTATGAATGGTATGATCCTCCAATT
>NW_013866241.1:0-326 GCF_000517525.1 Limulus polyphemus
CTATTGAAGAAAAAAGAACCGAACAGATTCATTTCTGTATGTATTGAAGATACAATGAACGGAACAGATTCTTTCTGTTTGCATTAAAAACATGAGGATCCGAACAGATTCATTACTGTTTGTATTGAATATACAAGGAACGGAACAGACTCATTACTATTTGTATCGAAGATATAAGGAACCGAATAGATTATTTATTGTTTGTATTGAAGATACAATGAACGGAACAGATTCATTACTGTTTCTATTGAAGAAAAAAGAACCGAATAGATTCATTACTGTTTGTATTGAACACATGAGGAATCGATCTGATTCATTACTCTTTG
>NW_013866242.1:0-326 GCF_000517525.1 Limulus polyphemus
ACAAACTTATAACACACTTTACTAAATGTTTGTTATATTTTGTGTAGATACATACTACAAACTTATAACACACTTTACTAAATGTTTGTTATATTTCATGTAGATACATACTACAAACTTATAACACACTTCACTAAATGTTTGTTATATTTCAAGTAGATACATACTACAAACTTATAACACACTTTACTAGATGTTTGTTATATTTTGTGTAGATACATATCACAAACTTATAACACACTTTACTAAATGTTTGTTATATTTTGTGTAGATACATACCACAAACTTATAACACACAAATTACTAAATCTTTGTTATATTTTGTG
>NW_013866243.1:0-347 GCF_000517525.1 Limulus polyphemus
GTGTTAGTTACACATTGCTATAAGCCCTTGTGTGGTTTAGAAGGGATGTTGTGTTGGTTACACATTGCTATAAGCCCTTGTGTGGTTTAGAAGGGATGTTGTGTTAGTTACACATTCCTATAAGCTCTAGTGTGGCTTAGAAGGGATGTTGTGTTACTTACACATTCCTATAAGCTCTAGTGTGGTTTAGAATGGATGTTGTGTTACTTACACATTGCTATAAGCTCTAATGTGGTTTAGAAGGGATGTTGTGTTACATACACATTCCTATAAGCTCTAGTGTGGTTTACAAAGGATGTTGTGTTACTTACACATTCCTATAAGCGTCTAGTGTGGATTATAAGGGT
>NW_013866244.1:0-325 GCF_000517525.1 Limulus polyphemus
GCAGCCTTTCCTGCTGTGGCATCTCCCCTGTGTTGAAGTTGCCAGCATTGAGCTCTCTTGTGCCCAGATTTATTACAGTGCCAGCAAAGTCCCTCAAACCTCTCTGAAAGCTGGCCTTTTCTGGCCTTTAATCCTGATGACTGTACCAACCTTGGTACCTCTGTGCTGGACTTAACGTAGGATTCAAATTCAAGAGCTCTGGCCATTGCATCCTGCATGGTAGAGGGGTGTGCTTACTTCACTTGTATCTTCAGTTGTGGACTGTCCAAGGTGTCTACAAACTGATCTCTCAGCAACAACTTGAGGAGATCGAGTGGTGCATTTA
>NW_013866245.1:0-327 GCF_000517525.1 Limulus polyphemus
CCTATTAACGCAGTCAACGTGTTTGGTCTTAGGGAAAATAATTACACATTAAAACAGTCAACGTGTTTGTTGTTAGGGAAAATACTTACCTATTAAAGCAATCAATGTGTTTGTTCTTAGGGAAAATACTTATATATTAAAGCAGTCAACGTGTTTGGTCTTAGGGAAAATACTTACATATTAAAGCAGTCAACGTGTTTGTTCTTAGGGAAAATACTTATATATTAAAGCAGTCAATCGTGTTTGGTCTTAGGGAAAATACTTACATATTAAAACAGTCAATGTGTTTGGTCTTAGGAAAAATACTTACATATTAAAACAGTCAAC